>NC_068412.1:27519204-27626704 GCF_023724105.1 Carassius gibelio
GTTTATAGACTATTATATGTTATATTTAAAAGGTGTTCTTCACAAATCTCTAAATAAATTTGATTAAACAAAAGATTTTCATTGTGAGTACATTCCCTCATTATTGTGTGACAACATGCCCCATTGTAGTATGTGTTCAATTAAAAGTGTGTGTGTGTGTGTGTGTGTGTGTGTGTGTGTGTGTGTGTAATAACAGTAAAACTATAGATTTTTTTCTAGCAAAAAAAAAAAATTAATGGTTTGGAAAAAATCCAAATTATGAGATACAAAAATAGAAATCATGTGATTAAAAAGTCGAATTTGTGACACAAAGTCAACATAATGACAAGTTTTAATTAATTATGACTTTTTATGTGATACAGTAATTCTGACTTATCTGTTTAACTTTTATCTCATGATTTATTATTTCATAATTTCAACTTTATCTCATAATTACAGTATGACTTACAATGTCATTATTTTGCCTTTTTATATCATACTGTAGTTTCAACTTTTGTAGTAGTTTCAATAATCATAATTATGAATTATCAACTTTTTATCTCATATTTAAGGCTTAGTGTGTCAATATCAACTTTTTGTCAGAATTTTTTCTTTATGTTGTCATTTTTTAGCTTTTTTAGTTATGACTTAGCATTAGCGAGTTAGACTTGTCATTTTTTTCACTAAACTTATTATATTATTTCATGATTTTGACATTTTATGTCATTTTCTTATCTCTATTATCTCATATTAATGCCTTAGAATATCAGTTTAGACTTTTTTTCTCATATTTTCTGACTTTGTAATCAACTTTTTGTTTTAAATGACTACTTCCACAATGCAAATATTGATTTATATTAAAACATAGTTATAATTTATTAGAATTGTTAATCATAATTATTATTGTTAATAAGTATTTAACTTTTTTTCTATAAATGTATTTTTATTCTATTAATTTAATTAATTATGGTTAGGATTCAATGTTTTACAGGATATATATATATATATATATATATATATATATATATATATATATATATATATATATATATATATATAAATAATTATAGATAATAATAATAATAATAATAATAATAATAATTGTCACATATTTTATACATTTTATTCTGTTAATTTTAGTTCTATTAACTTAAATAATACAAATTCATTTTTAAGTTTTGTTGCTTTTACATTTTTGTCTTCTTAATTGTCTCAAATAATGTAATATAATTTATTCATGGTCCTAAATAATTAAACATTTAATAAATAATAATCAAAAAATAAAAAATTATATATATTTTTTTTTTTTTTTTTTTTTTTTTTTGGGGGGGGTGGGGGTGGGGGGGGCTTAACTATCATCAGATAATGTAAGCGTGTCTTAAAGGTCACAAAATTAGGCTTCATTCAGTCAACGAAACTCAATTTCTTGGGGTGGACTGTATTAGAGACAGGTCTGGTGAGATTCTCTGTTGATCGTGAGTAGATCGCAGCAGTATTTCTCCTCCAGCACAATCTTCAGCGTGTGGAGGATGTTGAGATGTGCATCTCCTCTCAGCCTCCTCTGCAGCTTTATGTAACAGCTTTCCAGAGTTCACTCATCAACACATCAAACTATCACAAGCTCATTCCTTTGAAACATTTAATTCAAATGACTCTTCTCCCATTTAACCAATTTCTATGAAAATCAACTCATAAAAACTGAGAGTGATAGTAATTTTAACACGTGACACAAATGAAACAGCTCCTATATTCCAGCTCTGCTAATTCTGCGCTTTCATCAACCAGCTTCATGATTTGCTTTTAAACACTATTGAAGGAGGAATATGTCTGATGATGTTTTTTTTTTTCAGTATTGCAAAATTCATAAAAAATGAAATGATGTCTATGTTTTATTTACATATTTTTTTATTTCTTATAATTTTTTTGAATATTTGTAATTAAAAAATCTTACTGTTTTGTCACTTTTATTAGCTTTTTTAATGGCTTTGGATCAAAGACGGAAAAGTGTTTAAGCATTAACCCCCCCCCCCCCCCCCCCCCCCAAAAAAGTTTTCTGTTTAATTTAATTGCAATTTTGGTTTTGTTTTTCTGGGCAAAAAATAAATATCATACATTTTGCCCTGATTTACAGAAGACACGCAGTAAAATGTCATTCAGTGTAACAATCTTTTCAGGCATATTTACAACAAAAATCTATTTATGACATATTAAAAGACTAATTACTTTCACTCCAAATACTAATGAGTTGTAATTTAACATTTAAACATTTGCCACTATCCTAGGTTTTGCCCATTTGTCAGTATTTTTTTTTTTTTACTAATTTAAACCACAATAAAATTTAGTATGCTCTATTATTCATTTAGATATTTTAATATGTACACATCAGAATAAGCATGTTGTTTGAATTTTTGCATAAATATTGTGTTACACTGAATGACAATGTAACATTATTTCAACCAAATTTTGAAATTTTATTCTCCAAAAACTTATTTGAAACCTTAAAACTAGACATTTTACTTAATGTGGTTTCTATGGACACAAAATCAACTTTGTACATTTCTTTTGATGCGGACATCTTAACGTCTTTGACCCCTATATAGGTTTTTATATTGAGGTTTTCAGTGGTGGACAGTAACTGAGTAGCTTTACTTTGTTACTGTACTTAAGTACATTTTTCAAGTATCTGTACTTTACTGGAGTAGTTTTATTTTGAGAAACTTTTACTTTTACTTCACTACATTCCAAAGCATAAGATCGTACTTTTACCTTCATTTCATAAAACATATCGTTATTCCCTATAATATATCACGTGCTCCGACACGCAGAAGCGGTGTCTGATTCATCATGAACGAACTGAGTCTTTTCAAAATAAACTTTAATCGGATCGCAAATCGCACCAAACGATTCGTTTACGAATTAGAATGATCCGATTGCAGCTGTTCTGGAGTCGACCACTCACTGATTCAAATGAACCGTTTAGTGCGAGTCTCCAGAAGTAAGAACCGGCAGATCTTGTGAGCGCGCGTGCGTCTGTTGTTGCTAAAAGTAAGTTATTAATGTCGAAATTTAGGATTAATTATTGTAACTGAAAATCATATTTAGGTCAAAATTGTCAGTTGTTTGGGAACTAAATCCGCTGTAAAGAGTGATCTGTTTAAGCCCACTGAAATGCTCCAGTGCAAACGATGCAGACACATCAATCAGCGTCTCTGTGTTTTAGGTTAAAAAATAAAATAAAATAACCTTAAACTAACACAGATTTAATAAAATAACTCATGCATGTCCAAATTCCCCGCCACCGTAATATTAACATGCTACCATGACGTCTGTTTTTATATTGTGTATCAACAGTAACGTTATACATATGTATATTGTTTGGATAAACTAGACGAGTAACGTTAGACAGACATGAATGTTTATTCATAACCGTACTGAAAATAAGTACATATTGTAGCTGATGCTAAATGTCTAGCTAACAAGCTTGCTGGTGCTAACTTGAGGTAATTTTTATAAATAATGTCCAAATATTTTTATTCAACCAAATTTTATTCAAATTTTTATATGAAACACTTTAAAACACAAGTCCATATCAGCAACAAAAATATATCTTGTCTCCATATAGTGGTTATTTTGGAAAAAATCCCAGGTATTTTGAGCAGTAGGATTATAAAAAAAAAAAGTGCTAATATAAAATTAAATTAGCCTATATAAAATTGCAAACATCTATTAAAGTGCATAACAAATTGAGTACTTTTGTACTTTCACTTGAGTGAAATTGAAAAAGGAGTACTTTTACTGGAGTAATATTTTATTATATGTATCTGTACTTTTACTCAAGTTTATTTATTTAATTTTAACTTTTTATTCATCAAAGAATCCTGAAAAAAGTATCACAGATTCCAAAATAATATTTGGTAGCACAACTATTAATAGTTTTAATAAATAATAAATTATAATATTTTCATAATTTCTAAAGATCATGTGACACTGAAGACTGGAGGAATGATGCTGAAAATACAGCAAATAGATTATATTTTAAAGGATATTAAAATAGAAACCATTATTTTATATATTTTATTTTGATAATTTAGAATTATTACTGAAATACAACTTTTTTTTCAAACAGTTAATTGAACAATAATAAATGAAGTACCTGAAGCTGACAATGAAGTAAATGTATAATAATTAGCAAAGATGATTAATTTAGCGCTGTAAATGCGCGCGTGAGGGGAGGAGACGCGCCGCGGAGCGTCAGATGCGCATGAGGAAACACAGCAGAAAGGTAGGAAACTTCACTCCTCTTATTATTTCTCTTTTACTATAGCGATTTATTTTTAGATACGTGATCTGAGTCTTTCATAGATTTGTAGAGTTATTAGAGTATAGAGTTATTAGAGAAATGGAGTTATTTTTTACATTCTTTGGTCGAAGTTTTCAGATCGGCACTTCGGAGCCTGTTCGCGACTCGATTGATTCATATCGGGACTTCGGAGCCTGTTCGCGACTCGGTTGATTCAGATCGGCTCTTCGGAGCATGTTCGCGACTCGGTTGATTCAGATCGGCACTTCGGAGCCTGTTCGCGACTCGGTTGATTCAGATCGGGACTTCGGAGCCTGTTCGCGACTCGGTTGATTCAGATCGGCACTTCGAGCATGTTCGCGACTCGGTAGATCGGCACTTCGGAGCCTGTTCGCGACTCGGTTGATTCAGATCGGCACTTCGGAGCATGTTCGCGACTCGGTTGAGTCAGATCGGCACTTCGAAGCCTGTTCGCGACTCTGTTGATTCAGATCGGCTCTTCGGAGCCTGTTTGCGACTCGGTTGATTCAGATCGGCACTTCGGAGCCTGTTTGCGACTCGGTTGATTCAGATCGCCACTTCGGAGCATGTTTGAGATTTTTTTAAATTCAGATCTGGACATCGAAGCAGGAAGTGTTTGTCAAACACTTAATTGGTGATAAATGGATATTTGGACTTGAGGCTTTTTTTTTTTTTACCTGTCGATTCAGCATGGACCCACACACAAAGGTGGACACACTCTAGACTTGATCATCTTCATCCATTGTTATTAAGGACGTTATTCATAACCGTACTGAAAATAAGTAAATATTGTTAGCTGATGCTAACTGTCTAGCTAACAAGCTTGCTGGTGCTAACTTGAGGTGATTTTTATAAATAATGATTTGTGTACTTCCACCACTGGCGGTTTTAGTTTTAGTTATTTTAGGACATCAAGTTAAACCAAATCAACTGAGAAATGTAGCTTTGGCAACTTGCTGAAATAAAAGTTTTCTTGTATTTAATTTAATTTCAAGTAACAGTTGTTTTGTTTTATGAATTCTTTCACTTGTCTGACCTATTTCAGGTCTTGGAGTCTCTAATAATCCTGATGAGTTGAATCAGGTGTGTTTGATTAGAGAGATGCATGCTGGGAGCTTCAGGATTCAGAAGTGCATATCAAGCTTTCCTGCAAGTTAGTTTCAGTTTTATGTTTGCATTCCTTTTCAGCGGCTCAGTGAGGCATACTGCATGTGAAGTGAAATCTGTCATCTTGTTATGAACTGATAAACATGAACAAAGTCTCAAACCTTCAGTAGGATGACCTCAACAACAGCAGACGGGAAACAATGTAAGCCCATTTGACATTTTTAATAGTCCTACAATAATGAAATACTTCAGATTTATATGTTGCTTGAAACTATTTCTAATTACTAAAAGCTGTACATGGCTACTTTTGAATGTTCATCAATGAAATAATATGGTTTTTGACAAAAGAAAGATGAATGGTGTAGTTATGAGGTTCAACGGAATTGGATTTACCCATATTATGTAATTTTATGCAAACTTTAATTTTTTTTTTCTTCTTCTATTCAAACAGTCTTGTATCTTTTGAAAATGTAGTATTCATATTTTAATGGTTATTCCAGTTTCTTCCTCTATAGATGTCTGCTTTAATAGAGTAAACACTTTAACTAATTGAAATCCCCATACTTAGTTGATTGGATAAAGAAAAGAAAAAAAAAAATACTATATATATATATATATATATATATATATATATATATATATATATATATATATATGTTACAGGTATTACAATTGAAATGTTAAAAGATGCACTAATTTTTATATATTCTCCAGAAAATAAATATAAACATGAGATAAACATGCTCCAATTTCTTGTTTCAGTTGATATACTAGAGTTAAAAGTTTTACAGAAGGGATTTCAGAATAAAAATGTATAAATATAAAAAATATAAATAGGAATAACACTGTAAGTGCTGCAGAAGTGAGGATGAAAACTCATTTTGAAAAAACATCCTATAAAAATAAGTGTCATTAAAATCTACAGATGCAAATAGATAAAGTGTGATCAATAAAAAAACAACAACAAATCAAACAATCATATTTGAACTTACAGGTCTATAAATGTTCAGAAAAGATACAGGAATAAAACTAAGTAAGAAGGGGAGAAGGGGAGAACAGAACCTATAAAAATATGTATTATAATTGAAAATGCAGACAGATAAAAGTGCAGTAAAAGCAACACTAAAAGTACATTTTTGGTTTTCTTTCCACTAATCTGAAACAACACATTATGGAAAGCCAAACAGTCCAAAATCGCTAAACTGACCAGTGGTTGAAAAAAAATATTTTTTTGCCTGTGGTTTCTTGAGGTAAATATGGAAGCCCGTTTCCACCACTGAATAAAGAATAAAAAAGGTAATTGTGACTTTTTATATCACAATTCTTGCATTTTTTTCCCCTCATAATTGCGTGATACAAACTTGGAATTGTGAGTTAAAATGTCATAAACGTGAGACATGAAGTTGCAATTCTGACATTTTTTCTCAGAATTATGTGATATAAACTTACAATTGCAAGAAAAAAATTAGACTGTAACTCGTGTTATAAAGTCACAATTGAGAGAAAAAATCTCTGTTATAAAGTCAGAATTGTGAAACTTATGCAGTGGCAGAAATGGGCTTACAATGGTAATAGCAATGTTTGCTTGGATGCAGAAACCAAGCCATTTTTAATGCTAACATAAACTAAAATATGAAACACTTTATAACAAGTCAAACTATTTAATGAACACAAACTCTGCAGTTATGAACAGCTTACACAACATCTGTCACGCAGTTAAATTGTATTTTCAGCATACAGAACAGATGCGCTGGTGTTTCTGTGCTGGTTTACAGCTTACAAAAGATTTACCAAGATGTATTTGCAACACAGATTCAAACAATCTGTCCGTAGTATAAAAATGAAATGCAATTGAGTGTTGCAATAGGTTGCACCGATTTTAATACCAAAGACCGACAAAGTTTTAGTGTGCAAATTATAAATTCAATTTGCAATTGCAGGGATTACACAACAAATCTACACTGTACAAAACAACATATTCATACCACTGAGAAATACTTTTCCTGAGACCTGGTACACAAAGCTTCCTCTGATAATACACTGTGTTAATGGAAATACAAGTATGGACAGTTTGTGCTATTGGACACTAAATACATCATGTGTGGATGAATGCAATAGTGCAAAAATACTCTTCATATTTATCATACTTTAAAAACATGTCCTTCTGAAAACAGTCTTGAGTTGTGGCACACAGCAAATCTAGAACAATAAAGGAATCATGGTAAAACAACTGTGTAATGCATGAATCTCATTCAACCTGTTAAGAACGTCATTCGTATTTCACTCCAAAATAAAGTTTTGCATTTTTTATGACAAGTACATTTATCCCAAATTCTCATTTCTGTAATGCATTAACAGTTTTCATTTGTCTTCATACCTATTACACATTTTGTTTAATAAAAATAAAATATTAAAATCATCGAGGCAGTACAACAAATACTACCATGATGCATAAAATACATTAATAGATTAAAGTTTGGAATAATTAAAATATTTCAATGTTTTCGAAAGAAGTCCCAAGGCTGCATTTATTTAATTTGAAAATACAGTAAAAATAGAAAATGTACTTCATTTTTATCCTCCTCCTCTGGGGTTTGGGTTTACTGAGGGTTGTGACTGTTTATGTTTGTGTCCACCCTTAGTAGTTATCAATAGAAAAAAAAGGAATGTATAGATTTATTACTGCGCTTTAATTGTATTTTGCATATTAGTATCTTGCACCTTTTTCACTTTAGAATACAAAATACAGTAAAAATAGCAATATTGTGAAATATTATTATCATTTAAGATAACTGACTTATATTTTAATACCTTTTATAATGTAATTTATTTATTTGATGCGAAGCTGAAATTTCAGCAATCATGACTCCAGTCTTCAGTGTCACATTATCCTTCGTCACACTGATTTTTAAGAGATCATGTGATACTGTATGTGCTTAATCAGCATGAACTAATGTCAATTATTTATTAACAGGCTGTATTTTTTCTTTAGGTGAAATATGCCAGTTTTTTCCCCCTTTTTTGAGAGATTCATCCTAATACATTGTAAACTTTTTTTCATAACATTTATAATTTATAACTTAAATTATGTGCATTTATATGCTTGACACTTATGGAAAATTTTATGTTAAAGGTGGGGTATGTATTTTTTTTACTGTGAACTGAAAAAAAACTGAAGAAGGTCTATCAGTGTTTGGCATCAAACTTTCAGCAATACATTGAAGCAAATACTCTTGAAAACTAAACTGAATTGAACCGCAGCGAGAAGCAGGTCAAATGCAGGAAAGCATTGAATGAACAAACGATGATCTGCATTCTTGATGCACAAATCAGCTGATAGCTGGCGTTGCATTGCATATCCTACAGATATGGCCGTTTCGTCTTGTTTTTGGGGCGACTACAGTGGTTTATGCAGTGAGATTATGTTCCCTCAGTAGTGTGCTGCGCCTGTGGTTTCCTTTTCCTCACTGAACTCTCTGCTGCCCCCTCTGACGGAGGCTGATCATCACTCATCGCTCCTTCCTCTTCAGTCGACTCGTCTCCAGACACTCGCTCGCTCTCGTTGTCCAGATCAGACGTATGTTTCTCCTCCATGAGGATGTCCTCCACCTCTTCCTCAGACACTTCCTCTTTTACTATCACGACTGCACAGAAACAAAGATCGAAATGATTTCAGTATTCATTATATTACAGAAGGTCCAATAACACCTTTTTTTATTGGCCGAGTAAAGTTGAATTTTCGAATTATTAATTGAACTATAAGTAAACTGTTATTTAAAAAAAATAAATAAACATCAACATAAAAAAAAACTGAAAATGAAACTTTATATATATATTTTTTCAAGTAAACTTATTTCAGCTAAAGTTGCCAAATAAAAAATTTTCTTTATTTAGTTTAACTTAATGTAGTAAAATATCTAAACTACATAGACAAAAACAAAAAAAAAAACTAAACCTTTAACAAAAGTTAAAATGAAAATGTAAAATATAACATTTAAAAACTAATGCAAAAAATATAAATAAAAACTACTATACAAAAATAACACTGAAACTGGGCATTAAATATTCACTATAATAATTTAATAAATAATTTATTAAATAATAATTTATTTAATAATTTTTGATAATAATTATTTAATAATAATTTATTAAAAGCTGTTAATATTTAATGCAGCTGAACTAATATGGACTAACAATGTATAGTTGTATTTTATTGATAAATATTATCATTAATAAAAACTGTACCAAATGCATATAGCCCAATTGTTAGTTAAGGCAATTTAGTAAAACTAATGTCAAATAAGTTAAACAAGAAGTTAAATAATACCAAAAATAAGGCGCAATAAGCAGTGATAAAAGTTTCAAACAACAATATTCTACATTAAAATATTTGAAGTAAAATAAAACATAATTCAGATAATTAATGCAGAGTAAATAATAAGTTTGTTTCTAATCTCACCTGTTTTGTCTGCTCTGTGCTTGGGTCTGGACGGCCAAATGCAGTCAGCGATCAAAACCAGCATCTAATTGAGATATATTGACCATTAGACTGAGTAATTATCCCAAACCCGGCAGCTGAAGTTCACTTTTGAAAGTTTAATCTACTACATGCGAGAACCACCCACCGGATCCTCAAAAGAGCCGCAGAATCGATCAGTGTTACACAACTTGCTGTTGTATAATGAAGGAACTTCTTTTTCAAAATGTATTATATAATTCCTTCTGCTGCAAGTCATCATGTATCAGTACAGTATGTGCGATCTGCTTCATAGATGAAGTCAAGTGCACTTTGTTGGCTCCCTTTGGTAAATGGTCTTTTTAGATCTGTGGCACGGATGCTCCGTCCGCAGGAATATTTATGCATGAGATACTTTCATGCAAAGAGTAAAGCATTTCACTTTAGGCTTGGAGCATGAATAATACATTAACCCATCTAAACTGTGAAAATTATGTTTTTACACTCACCAGGCCGAGCATCAGTCCCATGAAGAGCGTAATGATTGCAAAAATCACGTAAGAGCCCCAGGAAGGGATACCGAGCGTATTTGTCAGGTACGTGTGGATTTGCTGTGTTGGATGGACAAAATAGGATTATATTTAATACAAAACGACAATATCAAATCCAAACTTAACAGGTTTCTTCATTAAATAAAACTCCATTTGGTAGGTGAAAGCATAAAGTGACCAGAAAGGACTTAAGAGCATCAATAACATTTTACATTAGAAAATGAGATAATAAATGCATTGTAAGCTGATGTTAACAAATAGAATCCTACTATTAAGTGTTACCAAATTCAAACATAGTCAAACATATAGCTTCAGACATAGAAATTAAAGGAATAGTTCACCCGAAAATGACAATTTGCTGAAAATGTGCCCCCTCCAGGCCATCTGAGATGCAATTAATTTGTTTCTTCATCAGATTTGGAGAAATGTAGCATTGCATCACTTCCTCACTAATGGATGCTCTGCAGTGAATGGGTGCCGTCAGAATGGGAGTCTAAACAGCTGATAAAAACATCACAGTAATCCACACCACTCCAGTTCAACGGTTAACATTTAGAGAAGAGAAAAGATTAAACAAATCCATAATTAGGATGTTTTGATCTTTAAACCGTTGCTAAAATAAGTGTTGTAAACGCTGCTTGATCTGTGCGGATTTCTCTCCTGATTCACCCCACAACACTTTTTTGATTGGAGGAAGTGTCACTATAGATCATGGACTTTAATTTTAAATGTCTTATTGATGTCAAGACATTATTTTTGGACTGGAGTGCTGTGGATTACTTGTTGTGAAGGTTTTTTTTATTATTCTTTTTTATCAGCTGTTTGGACTCTCATTCTGACGGCACCCATTCACTGCAGAGCATCCACTGGTGAGCAAGTGATGCAATGCTACATTCCTCCAAATCTGTTTCTTTTATACATCTAATTTAGAGCAAATTGTCATTTTTGGCTTTTTTGAAGACAATACCACAGATCAAACTGGAAAATATTTCTTACTCTGATATACACGGACAGACGAAACAGATTAGCCATTCCTGACATTCTGTAAAAGAATAAAATGGTTTTAAACAAGGAGTTGTATACAAAATGCATTAAATTCGGACAACTTAATTTTATACAGTAAGCAAACACATCAGCCTTTTTTTCCCAGACAGTAAAGGTTGTATTTACAGGAGAGAGGATGGAGACTTCCATCCTGGCACCGGCTCAACCATCGCCCACTTCTTCTGCTCAACATACGCCTGGATATCCTCAATAGTCCGTGATGAAACATATTTGCGGAAATTTCCATCTTTAGCACTGTGGATGAGATGGGTTGTTCAATAGTATACTTTAAATTGGTACATGCTAATTTTAATCTAAAAATGGAATCTAAAAGAGCGTTCTGAAAGCCAGTTTTGCCATAATGCCTGAGGGAATATAAATTCAGCCATCTGAGGACTTACTGAAATATAGTCGGCAGTGTTGTAACCAGAAACCTCCCACTCAGACCTGCAGAACAAAAGAAGAGAGGATGGATATATTGATGCAGATAGGAGAGCAAGCAAACCCTATACCGGCCAAAGAAATCCCTTCGGCATGGGAAGGCGGTGAGCGCTCTATAGCAGCGCTGTAATAAGAGTAAAGCATGACAGATTTCTGACAGTAAGAGGCGTTTTCTCCCCGCCAACTGAGATTTCCACAGAAACACACGAAAGCCACACACTCCACTTCCACCCGCATCATTAGCCGCTTAAATGCATTTAAAATGCAATTAGCATTGGAAGGGAGTCGTCTAAATGAGTCTGATATAATGGTACAGTATTAATATTAAAGGCTTTCATCTGCTTGTGATGTCACTCGATGGCACACATCAAATATAGCTGATAATAACTGCAGGAGGAATTGAAATGAGTGATGTGTTGAAAGTCTAATTCCTTTTAAAGCCCCACAGGAGTTCATTCCAGCCACATGACTAAACTTAAAGAGCTCTGCGTGCAAACAATCCAGCAGTGTTTGATATAAATGCCAGACACACTGCTGTTGATCAGACCGGACGCAAACAAGGCGCTCATGTTGATGAGAGTATCATACGAACAGAATTATTTGCTTTGAATGTGCCACATCCTGTTTTATAATATTAGCGTCACTGCTGAAGTCTTTAGTTTAAACTCGGTTGTTGCATAATGTGAGGATGATATTGCATTGCATTTCATTCACTTGCTTTAAAAAAAATATGTATTAGTATATTGTTATTTAAAATACAAGATACAGTATAAATGAAAAACAATAATACGTACAGTCTGTGTGTGTGTGTGAAAATCATTCAAATAAAAAATTATATTAAAATGTATTCTTGTTACACTATTTGTATTTCCTATATACTACACACACACACACAAGATAGATAGATAGATAGATCCTTATAGACTTGAAATGATTTGCATTTTAATTTCAAAACTGTATCATAAACCGTGAGAAGCGATGGTCAAACCTGGTTGTTGTGTGACGTCGACTCTGCCCACTGATATTCCCAGACTTGCACCTTGTCTTCCAAGACTCTCCCAGTCTGTTTGTAAATGCTGGCACGCCGGACACCACGGAGCATAACTGATAAAACACATGAAACAGATCGATTCTATTACATGCATGCACTAAACCCGGTGCATAGTGAACCTAAAGGTGGGTGTGACCCTGAAGTGAACATGTAGCCTATACTGTAGGCCACGATTTACATCCACAATATTGGTGCATATAGATGCTTAATGCATAACATGACGATTTGAGACGATTTGCTTGCATTTATAAGTATTAATGCGCCAAAAAAAATATATTTATGAACACTTCCGGTTATAACACAACATACGCGTCACCGCCAGGCAGACAGTTATTGTTATTATTTTGATACATCGTATCAGTATAAAGTGTTGCAGCGCGCGGCAGATCAAAGCGTCATCGATTCGCAGCGCTATCGACACACGAATCCTGCAGCTCGTGATCAGGTGAGATCAGATCACACCACACATACTGCACTCACAATTTGATCATCCACTCGCCCTGCAGGATGAGCGTCCAGTTGGCGTCGGTCACCGTCAGCACATCACTAGCGTCCGTCCGAGCGATCAGTCGAGCCGCGAGCGTCAGGAACACAGCACACATCCAGCTGGAGCTTCTGTCATGTTTCAGCATGTCAACACGTCTCAGACTGACTCTCTGTCCCGCCATATTACTGCTGCTGCTGCTGCAGGGACACATGATTCAACACAAGCAGGAAGTACAGCAGCAGAACTCGACAGATGTGCAGGAAGCAGCACCTCTGCACTGTGAACTACTACCGTAATCTTCAGTGTTTCATAATTCATATTATAGCTCAAATATCATGTTCAACATTTTTTGTCAATATATATAAAAAAATAATAGCTATATAAGTAATACATTAGAAATTGTATTTTGTAATAGCTATAAGCCTAATAAATTAGTGCTGTCAAACGATTAATCGCAGCCAAAATAAGTTGTTTACATAACATATGTGCGTGTACTGTGTATATTTATGTATAGCCTATATAAATACACATATGCATTTATATATTTAAGAAAAATGTACGTTTGTTAAATATTTATACATGCTATAATTTATATGCATATAAATAAATACATATAACTACATGTAAATATAAGCACATATATTATGTACACAAAAACTTTTTTTGGATGCGATTAATCGCGATTAATAGTTTGACGGCCCCCCACACTATATATATATTACATTTTGTATTATTTAATTTTATTATAAATATACAAATACAATATTTTTATATTACTAATATAGCTTTTAATATTTTTTAATCTATATTTAAGTATTTTTATATTACTAATATAGCTTTTAATATTTTTTTATCTATATTTAAGTGTTGCAAATATATATATATATATATATATATATATATATATATATATATATATATATATATATATATATACATACACACACACACACACACAAACCATACACTAATAAAATATTTTAAAACATATTTTCAATGGATACAATGATATTACATATTTTTACAATTGTATGTATTTATTTTATAAAATATATTGCTGATTATTATGTGTCTATATAAGTATTTTCAAAAGCCTCCTGAGGAATTTCTCCTATGTTGGGGGTGTTATCTAATCTGTCCCACACACTGTGAATTAAAGGTGGATTTTATGTAGTTATGTTATTTCCTGTATATGTGAGCTCTGTTCAGGGACAGCCTTACATAACACATCACAGTATAACTCATAAATGCTTCATAAATAATATACAACACAAATGCTCAGATGAGGTTTTTTTTTCCTAATCAAAGATCAGTTTTATATTTTTTTCTGCAGTTATGTGAAAAAAAAAGATCACACTTATGCTTATTTATTTTTCTAGAAATGTAAAATCTGCATGTTTTGCTTGAGATAAATAAGCCTTTAGATTAGTTTGTAAGAGATGAAAGATGATGAGACGTTATTATGAGATGCATGATTGCATTCAGGGGTGAACTTTATAGGATTCAGATTCCCAGATGTGGAAGAGGAAAGAAAGAAAGAAAGAAAGAAAGAAAGAAAGAAAGAAAGAAAGAAAGAATGAAAGAAAGACTGCCACATGAGACGAGCCAGGGCTGTCTTTGTCAGTCAGTATCAGTGCATGAGTGGATTTATTATCCTCCTCCGTCTGAACTGGTCTATACTGGAAGCAGATGATGTATTTTGTCCTGTTCATTCAGTGTACTTCCTTCTGTGCCAGTTACACAGCTTTAGCTTCCCCTCCGTAGATTTTAATGTTTTGATGCCTGTTTGTTCTTCAAGCATGCATTATATTATGGATTTGAGCTGTATCGTGATCACATAAAAAAAAATAAATAAAAAAAAAATACTGTTGTATAAATAATTATGTTGTTGCTCTAAATTTCAATCAACAATGTTGTCTGGGAACAATTAATTTTTTCCAGAAGATTTTTTTTTTTTAATCACAATGGCAAAAAGAAAAAAAAAGAGCATATTATTCTTTTGCATTTAAACTTTAATTAACTTTTCATTAATTAACACACACACATTTAGTATATATATATATATATATATATATATATATATATATATATATATATATATATATATATTTTTGCTATTTAAATTGATTTTCCATAACATTTAGTCATGAAATATCTTGATGGCAATCATAGGCTCTCTTCTTTCTTTATATGTATTTATAAAAGATATATGATTTTCGTTTCCTCTTGCAGCATACTGTATTATTGTGCATTTCAACAAAAAAATAAATAAATAAACATTTTGATTAACCTAAGTTACAAAGAGATATATTACATAACCCCTAATATATATAATATTAACTTCTGATTTTTTTTTTTTAAAGTCGACTTTTATGTGATGAAAGTCGAGTCAAAGTCGACAAGCCCCCGATGACGTCATTAATTAGTCTGGAGCTGTGACAAACCCCTTCTTATCTTCAGAGCCATGGCATATGACACAGCGCTGACCACATGGCTATTGCTCCTATAACAGCTCATTTAGCTGATTTTTACAGGACTTTATTAGCTGGCAAAAAAGTAAATAAAATAAAAAAATAATAAAATAAAAAAATCCGCGCGTGTGTCCTGGCTGTTTTTTCTTTGCACAGGTGTTAAGAAATATTTAATTGTGCCAGCTGCTCCAGCAGGGGAGGGACGTAGCGCGCGCTAGGAGGCGCTGGATCTCAGTGCGCGCATGAGTCAACGTCTCTCTCTCTCTCTCTCTCCATCATTTATGATCGCTCTTTCTCTCCGCTGCTCATTTGCTCCGCGTCTTCGATCACTCCTTTCGTTCTGAACCTCAGATCTGCGCGTTCAGTCCAGTCAAGCATCATGAATTGAACGCTTCCAAATGAGCATCCGAGCGCGTAAAGCGTTTCCATTCACCACAGCTGTTCCGCGGTCATCCGGCGCGCTCCGCTTGGGCTTCTTCCGGGAGAAGAAAGAGAGACCCTTGGTTTTTTATTTGGCTTTGGGTGTAAATGCTGAAGCTTGAATGGCTGGAGCTCAGCCTGGCGTTCATGCGCTTCAACTCAAGCCGGTGCGCGTGTCCGAGAGTCTGAAGCGAGGCAGTAGATTTATGAAATGGGATGAGGTAAGTCACCATCAGCCTGTGTGTGTGTGTGTGTGTTTGACGTCTTCCAGTCAGAGAATGAATGCATGTGATGATTGTGTGGTGAATGCGGTTTGTTTGATCGCTCGCGCGGATGTTGCATTGTTTACAAGCCCAGCATGAACGCAACAAACGCCGCAGAGCCTCTCAATCAGCTCTCCATTGATCTCTATCGATGCTTTGACTTCCCAAGTCCATCAGCGCAGACTCTCGAGCCTCGGGAATGACATCAGGTCACTTTGTGTGCAGTAATGTGTCACTGCATCTCTCTGTCACTGATAACCTGACTGCACTAATGCAACAAGCTCATATGTGATTGCTCACTCTGTGTCTGTAATATGAAGCCTTTAAACAAGCGTGCAGTTTGTTAGATAATGTGTCGCATTCTGTAGCGCGTGCTGCATGAGCAGTGATTGAGTGCTGAAGATCTCACACACATTCACCTGTTGGATGAGAGAGTTTTCTGCGAGGAAAAACTCCCTGCAGCTCTAGAGGAAGGAATTTAAAGACTTTGCATATGGTAAATGTCAAATATTTACTGTATTTTAAAGCATACACATGATTTCATCTGTTTCTTTTATTGCATATGCTAAATATACCAGATGTTGAGAAATGAAGGGTTTTGTTGAATATTTAGCACGTTCTCCCTACACTGAAAATAAAATTAATGTGGAAAGAGATTTCTTTTAGAAATTTCTAGTGTATATATATATATATATATATATATATATATATATATATACACACTAGAATATAGATATACATATATATATATTAGTATTAGTTATATATTAGTTATATATAGTTAATATATATAAAACTATATATAGTTAATTAAATCTGATATCATTTTCAGGATTTTTTAAATAATTAAAATTGTTGTTCATTAAAAAAAAAGAAAAAAAGAAATGGTTTATAAGCTCATTGGTGTAAATCTATGAAATGCATTTAAGTCTGATACCATTTTTCTACCATTTAAACAATATTTTCATTGCAAATTATCAGCAGAACAAGAAATATTAACATGCATTCTCAAATGCATTTTGACTGTTCTCTTTGCCACATTAAATATTAAGAGAATTTGACGTGGTGTTGTAAATTAGGCAAAGTAAAACATTTATTGATGTTGGTAACACCTATACTTTTAATGCTTTAACATTCAATGTAAAAGCCATTCTTGGTCATTTTAATTATATCATACATACATTTTAGAACCTGCTGCTATAAATTCTTAAAATATTTAGCATATTCCCCATTATATTGTGTATAATAATAATACATATATTATTAATAATATTATTATAATGTATAATATTATCATATGAATGAACAATACGGGTCTTAATGACTAATTTCTGGACACTTTTGCTTTATTTCACACATATCTTGATCAAGAGATTCTGAGAATCTTGTTCTGTAGATGATCTAAAGTAAAACGTGTTGATGTTGGTAACATCAGGACTCTGGTCTGTTATGTAATGCTATAAAAATGATCAAAAATAACTTTTATATTTCACTTTAATCAAACAGGCTACATTCATTTTAGAAAGTGCTGCTAGATTTCTTCTATCCAGAAAAGCTGGTTTATATGTTAGTGCAACTCTAATTTTACCCCAAATCATCCAGAGTACAACACTTGTTGATGAAAGCTAAATACATTAGTTTTTGAAACATATGCTATAAATTCTGTCCAAAAAAATCTGGTTTATGATGTTAGTGTAAGAAAAAACTCCAATAGCTTTTTTCTAGCATTTCTTTTTGACTTTCTTTTATTTTTATTCAAATGATCTAAAGCAAAACATTTGTTCATGTTGGTAACATCAGGACTTTTGTCTATTATATAGCTAAAGACATTCATTTGAGAAACTTCTGTTATAAATTCTGTCCAAAAAGAGCTGGTTTGTTTTGTTAGTGTTACAAATTCAATCGAATACCATTAAAATCAAATCTGATACAATTTTCTGCATTTGTTTCATTTAAAACATCGCTTCTCACAAGTTTAATCTGATACCGGCATTTTCTATCTCATTTAAACACAACAAAATGAGATTAATAAACATAATTAGCATGGGTTTTATAATGCATTTGAAAAAAAAACAAATGATGATTTGAGATGTTGTAAAAGTAAAAAATTTAAAGAGAGTTTTCTGCGAGGGAAAAGCTCCATGCAGCTCTAAATGAAGTAATTTAAAGACTTTACCGATGATGCATATCAAACATTTCCTGTATTTTAAATCAAATACATGATTTAATTTGTTTCTGATGTTGCAGCTGCTTTATTTTGTACCAGATGTTGAGAAATTAGGGGTTTTGTTGAATATTTAGCATACGTTCTCCCTACACCTACCATTTTTTAAAGATATCTGAAACATCGCATCTCGGTTTTATATTTGCAGGATTAAAAGGAGGAACAAAATCCCATCTTATGGATGTATCCGTGCTCTTTTCGAAGCTGTAATCATGAAGTAGGTGTGAGTCTGGAGGAGTCTGACTGCCATCAGCACAATAATGCCGTGCAGCTTGACATGAGCTTATGCTGAAAATGTTGACATTTAAAAGCTTTTCTCTGCAAATAAAACGGGAAATGTTGGCTTGTTGCTATGGCAACTTTCATGCTTTGAATTCCCGTCTTGCCTTACATTAGCGAAGACACGCCGCGCCGCCCAACTTAGATGTGGGCAGACCCACGCAAGAACCAAAATAACACGATCAATTACAGATCTCTGTGGAGAGGACGCTAAATCCCCCTTCGCTCGGCGGAGGAGAAGTTGGTTCTGCTTAAACAGAGCTGTGACTTGAGTGATGTGACTTCCACCAGGTGCAAAACCAGCACGAATCACACAGATATAGAGCGCTTATGCAACCTCTGAGTCAAAACTCAAATTTTGGTCCGTCCCGAGAATTTTGGTCTGTATCGAGAAACATGTTTTCAAGTGCATTCCTACAGAAATCCCAAGTGTTGCAAGATTAGTCTTCACCTCCCACAGAAACATGACGTCGACTTACACAAGACTTTTGCTTTTTATTTAGTGCACTTAAAATAACTCCTGCAGTTGCATGCACAGATCATATCAGATCAGATCATGTTACCAAATTCTGACTTTTATGGGTATTATTCCGTCCGTTTGCTCAGAGCCACTATTATTTTAGTAAAAGCTTTTGTTAATTATTTGAATATAATACATTTTTTTTTGTCATTTTTTACGTCTATACACAATCAACATTTGAAGTGGATAAAAAAGTTCATCAAAGCTGTCCAGTGGTGGACGAAGTACACAAATCAAGTACTTGAGTAAAAGTACAGATACGTATAATAAAATATTACTCCAGTAAAATTAAAAGTACTCCTTTTTCAATTTTACTCAAGTGAAAGTACAAAAGTACTCAATTTTTTTATGTACTTAAGTAAAAAACTACTGAAAGATAGATGTTTGCAATTTTATATAGGCTAATTTAATTTTATATTAGCACATTTTTTATTTTTATAATCCTACTGCTCAAAATACCTGGGATTTTTTCCAAAATAACCACTATATGGAGTCAAAATATATTTTTGTTCTTGATATGGACTACGCTGATGAGAGTAATGTTCACTGTGAAGCTTACACTGTGATGTACCCGAGAGAAAACAGAGATGACCATCTGATCTTCACCAGTAAGAACAAAGTATTTTACAGTTTGTTGTTTTACAGAACATCACAGTTATATATGACATGATAATAAGGCCTGAAGATTTGAAGGAAAATGTAAGTATATTTTCATAATGGTTTTTTCCTTCTCAAACCTTGTCTGGGGTGTAAAAACACCCCTGGCCAAACGGGGTGCATCTCTTCCCCTCTTTGATAATTACTGTAGTTACCATGTTCTGAACATCACATCCTTTCTTTTGTCCCTAGGTGTAATCTCTCTCTCTCTCTCTCTCTCTCTTTCTCTCTCTCTCTCTCTCTCTCTCTCTCTCTCTCTATATATATATATATATAGGTGGTTGAATAAAAATATTTGGACATTATTTATAAAAATCACCTCAAGTTAGCACCAGCAAGCTTGTTAGCTAGACAGTTAGCATCAGCTAACAATATTTACTTATTTTCAGTACAGTTATGAATAACGTCCTTAATAACAACGGATGAAGATAATTAAGTCTCGAGTGTGTCCACCTTTGTGTGTGGGTCCATGTACATGCTGAATGGACGGGTAAAAAAAAAAAAAAGCCTCAAGTCCAAATATTCATTTATCACCAATTAAGTGTTTGACAAACACTTCCTGCTTCGATGTCCAGATCTGAATTTAAAAAAATCTCAAACATGCTCCGAAGTGCCGATCTGAATCAACCGAGTCGCGAACAGGCTCCGAAGTGCCGATCTGAATCAACCGAGTCGCGAACAGGCTCCGAAGTGCCGATCTGAATCAACCGAGTCGCGAACAGGCTCCGAAGTGCCGATCTGAATCAACCGAGTCGCGAACAGGTTCCGAAGTGCCGATCTGAATCAACCGAGTCGCGAACAGGCTCCGAAGTGCCGATCTGAATCAACCGAGTCGCGAACAGGCTCCGAAGCGCCGATCTGAATCAACCGAGTCGCGAACAGGCTCCGAAGTGCCGATCTGAATCAACCGAGTCGCGAACAGGTTCCGAAGTGCCGATCTGAATCAACCGAGTCGCGAACAGGCTCCGAAGTGCCGATCTGAATCAACCGAGTCGCGAACAGGCTCCGAAGTGCCGATCTGAATCAACCGAGTCGCGAACAGGTTCCGAAGTGCCGATCTGAATCAAGCGAGTCGCGAACATGCTCCGAAGTGCCGATCTGAAAACTTCCACCAAAGAATGTAAAAAATAACTCAATTTCTCTAATAACTCTATACTCTAATAACTCTACAAATTTATGAAAGACTCAGATCACGTATCTAAAAATAAATCGCTATAGTAAAAGAGAAATAATAAGAGGAGTGAAGTTTCCTACCTTTCTGCTGTGTTTGGTCCTCACGCGCATCTGACGCTCCGCGGCGCATCTCGGCCCCTCACACGCGCGTTTACAGCGCTAAATTAATCATCTGTGCTAATTATTATACATTTACTTCATTGTCAGCTTCAGGTACTTCATTTATTATTGTTAAATGAACTGTTTGAAACAAAGAAGGTTGTATTTCAGTAATAATTCTAAATTATCAAAATAAAATATATAAAGTAATGGTTTCTATTTTAATATCCTTTAAAATATAATCTATTTGCTGTATTTTCAGCATCATTCCTCCAGTCTTCAGTGTCACATGATCTTTAGAAATCATGAAAATATGATGATTTATTATTTATTAGAACTATTAATAGTTGTGCTACCAAATATTATTTTGGAATCTGTGATACTTTTTTCAGGACTCTTTGATGAATAAAAAGTTTAAATTAAATAAATAAACTTGAGTAAAAGTACAGATACGTATAATAAAATATTACTCCAGTAAAAGTAAAAGTACTCCTTTTTCAATTTTACTCAAGTGAAAGTACAAAAGTACTCAATTTGTTATGTATTTAAGTAAAAAAGTACTGAAAGATAGATGTTTGCAATTTTATATAGGCTAATTTAATTTTATATTAGCACTTTTTTTTTTTTTTTTATAATCCTACTGCTCAAAATACCTGGGATTTTTTTTTCAAAATAATCACTATATGGAGTCAAGATATATTTTTGTTGCTGATATGGACTTGTGTTTTAAAGTGTTTTAAAGTTTGTGGTTTTACAGAACATCACAGTTATATATGACATGATGATAAGGCCTGAAGTTAGGAACAACATTTTAAGGAAAATATAATTATATTTTCATAATGATTAAAGTACATATACTTGAAAAATGTACTTAAGTACAGTAACCAAGTAAAGCTACTCCGTTACTGTCCACCACTGAAGCTGTCTTAAAAAAAAACGCTTTTGGTTTTTGATTCAAGATGAAAGGTTTTGATCCACTTCAAATGTTGACTACATTTTTATTTATTAGTTTTTGTATTTCAAGCTAAACTAAATGAAAGTGAGAAATATTTTTATATATGAATTCATTTTTTTTTTAAGTATTTAATTTCAACTAACAAAAATGTTTGTTATTATTATTATTGAACTTTATGTGTTATATTCTGCCCTATGATATCAAAATTAGATTTTTATGGACTTTATTTCATCCACTTGCTCCAAACCAGAGCCACTGCTGTTTTTGTATATATTATTAGCTTTATTTAATATTTTAAATTTATTTTAAGTTAAAATACTACTTTAATTTCACTGATATAATATTATTTTAGTTTATAAAATTTTATAAATCTAGATAGTTTTTAATCCATTTTTATTTATTAGCTTTTATTAGATTTTGAGATTTTAGTTTAAATTAATGTTTTAGTAATTTTGGTTGCATGTTTTATTTTACGAGTCTATATTGTTTTTATTCTTTTTTTTTTTTTTATTATTATTATTTAATTTTATGAGTTATATTCTACAATTTGACATCAAAATTGGACTTTGTAACAGTTCCAGTGTGGGGAAAAAGGAGGGTTTGCGTTGGCATTCAGCTTTGTCCCTGGTCTTTAATTATTGTTTGGGGTGTTATCTGGAATCTTTGAATTTTGTACAGACTTTACGCCAACATCAACAACAAAAATTGTCATTTTTCTTTCTTCTTCTCCTTGCAACTTTATTTGGATTAAGTTTTTTCTTGCTTTTTGAGGAGCTTTCCATCAACACTGTGGTATCGAACTGAATTAACATTTTTGTGCATGGAATATCAGATCATTCGTTGCTGAACGAGAGTTTTTTTCATTAGCTTCAGTATAGAATATTTATCTTCTTGCCCCAGTGTGTGTTTCAGGGAGGTGCATATTGAAGGACTGAATGGACATGGTTTTGATTTAAATGGTAATACTGCATGGTGGTGGGATGTTTTTTTTTTTTTTTTGTTCTCTAAATATTTTATGTTATGAATTGATTGGTTTGCAAATTTTGCAAACTCTGTGCAAAAGAGTTGGATGGTGTCCCTTCCCTATTATTTTATTGTGTTACATATTGCCCTTAATGTGGAATGGTTGTTACAACTTGAATGGGTTTTATTCCATCTATTTGTCTAAGCCATTGTTATTTTAGTACATACTATTATTAGCTTTTGTTAATATTTAATTTTGTTTTATTTGTATTTATTTTTAGTAATTTTGTCGTGTTTATTATTTTATTAATCTATATAGTTTTTATTATTTATTCATTTTTTATTTTCGTTATTTTATTGCTTCCAGTGAAACTAAATATAAATATATTTTTTATATATTTATTTTTTATATTTGACTTATTTTTTTTCATTTAAAGTTTTTTTTTTTTCAAGTAGCTATTTTTATTTATTTTGGTTTAGTTAATTATAATCCTGCTCTATATGCAAGTGTAAAGGAACCTTTCAGCACATATATGCTCTTTAAATATATGACATTACAGACCAATAATAATGACATCTTGCATTTAGATCCATATTGTCCCAAATTGTTGTCTAACAATAGCAAGTTCTTGCCATATAGTTATTTTAATATGTCAAGTTAATAAAAAAATTTAAATGTTGCCTTTGCATGTATCAGAAATGAAACTGCAGATTTTGTTTTATTTCCATTTGAAGTTCTTTTTTTTTATTGTCCTTACTCATTTCCCCTTTTCCCAGCCCTTTTTCAAAACAAAATACCTCTGTGTATTAAAGAATATCTTCATCTTTTCATGCGAGCTTAATGCACATTGTGAATTTGACCATTTTTACACCAATTCTGCTGTGTATTTATACTTAATGTCATTTTTCTCTGCTTAGGATTCATCTACAGTGACTCCAGTGACGTTGCGCGTCGATCCGCAGGGATACTTCCTCTACTGGACAGATCAGAATAAGGTAAAGTTTCTCAAATCAAAATCCAGTGCAGTCTGATTTAAGTTTTTTGATATATGTTACTATTTTTTTTTCTCCCCACAAGTGCGTCCCAGTTTTGTGTGCTGTGTTTGCTAACCTGTTTGTCCATTGCACTGTTATTCTAGTTTTATTGCTATACTATTTATCACTATTTCATTTGTATTTATATATTTATATTATATATTTGTTTTTCTTTTTCATTTTAGTTAAAGCTTTCATTTAGTTTGTTGTCTTTATTAAATGTCTATTTAGTTTTTATAAAATCTTCAAAATAAAAGTCTTCATTTAATATTTAAATTTAATGAAAATGATACATTTTGCCTCTTCAACAATTTTTTTTAAATATCTCTTTAATAAGTTTTTAATATTCTATT
This sequence comes from Carassius gibelio, assembly GCF_023724105.1. Classification (NCBI taxonomy): domain Eukaryota; kingdom Metazoa; phylum Chordata; class Actinopteri; order Cypriniformes; family Cyprinidae; genus Carassius; species Carassius gibelio. The sequence goes on from NC_068412.1 coordinate 27,544,054, forward strand.
TAATTTAATTTAATTTAAATTTACATTAAATACAATTTTATTTATGTATTTTCCATTCTAATTTTAATTTAATAGGAATTTTGTTTTGTTTTTGTTTTGTTTTGATGAACATGTCTTTTTAGTTTTTAGTAATTTTTATTCGTTTTTTAATTCTTTTTTTTTTTTTTTTGCCTTTAACTATTTGGAAATAAATGCAAAGGAATATTTCTCTAATATATATTTCTAATATTCTCATGCATTAAATTGACATTAAATTGATTATTTTTATTTATAAAATGTAACGTTTAACTTATTTTACTTAACATAAATATATTTTAGTGTTTTTAGTTTTAGTTGATGATAATAACACAAGTCGTGGGATTTCCTGCCGATGACATTAAAAGTATTTTTACGTTAAAAATGTCACCCTTTTTAGCTCTAGGCATCCTGAGCATTAAAGCCAGACGTTAAAGATTTACATCTCATCAGAAACAAACTTTTCTCTAGTGTGGTGTCACATCCCAAAGTCTGAGGTTGAGTCTTTTGTCCAGATGGATCACCGACAGCCAAATGCTCACATCGCCTCAGAGTCTGGCCCAGAGAGATGTCCCACTTTAAATTAGCCATTTTCATCCAAGTATGGATGATTTTTCATTTGAACTGTTCCGGATTCTTCCTTCACTTTGTGTGTTTGCATTAATATTCTAAACATGTTTATTCAGTGATGATCTTGACTGATGTACCTGGAGCTGCTGATCTGATAAACAGCTTCTAATAGATAGTGCTCAGGAGTAAATGTGCTGAAATAATCTGATGGAGTTAAGTGTGGGTGAAGACAGAACAGACGTCACGCTGTATTAAAAGCATACTGCCTTGCTGTATATGATTACACAAGAATACAAGCATGTTTGGAAAGATAACATCAGTCAGAAAGCATCATCTTATTATGCCAAATTAAGGGCATTGAGCTGAATGTTGAAAAACACTTAATTCACTTAATTCACCTCTTTTGATGAACTTCAAATTTTGTAGACGAAATTATACTGTACATGAAATCAAACTGACCCTGTTCACTTTCATAATTCATGTTCCTGGATACATTTCTTTTAAATGGTGTTATTTTAGGATAATTGGGATAATAGTGTAGTTATAATTAATGTTTTGAATCAGGTTTTATCTTTGTATTTACAGTTGTCATTTAAATTTTAGTTAAAGATTTGGTAATTTTGTCGTGCCTATGTTGATATAGTGTTTAAATTAGTTTATTTCTGTTTTAGGTATTTTAAGTACATTAAGTTAAACTCTATTAAAACGAGAAATGTTGTCTTGGCGGCTAGATGAAAGGAAAAGTTTTATATATTTTATTCAAGGTAAAGTGTGACCTGGACATGCTTTGAGAGTAAACTCAACAGGAAGTGAGGTCATCGGCTCCCCTCTTGCCCTTTTATGGAAGAGAATCGATTATGATTCAGTCGAGTGCGAGTGTATTCCAGCTTTAGCATGTCATTTCTCATGTCAGTTTGTGAGAGCAGCAGTAACATCAGAATAATATTCATCTGAGTGACTCAGTCTTCAGATACCAGATGGTATTGAATAAAACGCTGCTAATTGTGACGGACTCCGAAGGACTCGAGACACCTAAACTGCATCCAGTTATCAGAGTCAGTGTCTGTGTGTATACAGGTGCATCTCAAATCATGAAACTTGTGTATTAAATAAATTCAGTGCAAACAGACTGGAGTAGTTTAAGTCATTCGTTCTTTAATTGGGATGATTTTGGCTCACATGTAACAAAAACCCACCAATTCACAACAAATTAGAATAAGGTGACATGCCAACCAGCTAATCAACTCAAAACACCTGCAAAGGTTTCCTGAGTCATCAAAATGGTCTCTCAGTTTGGTTCACTAGGCTACACAATCATGAGGAAGACTGCTGATCTGAGAGTTGTCCAGAAGACAATCATTGACACCCTTCACAAGGAGGGTAAGCCACAAACATTCATTACCAAAGAAGCTGACTGTTCACAGAGTGCTGTATCTAAGCATGTTAACAGAAAGTTGAGTGGAAGGAAAAAGTGTGGAAGAAAAAGATGCACAACCAACCGAGAGAACCGCAGCCTTATGAGGATCGTCTAGCAAAATCTATTCAAGAATTTGAGTGAACTTCACAAGAAATTGACTGAGGCTTGGGTCAAGGCATTTGGTGAACCACAGACAACGTCAGAAGCATCTTACCTTGGATAAGGAGAAGAAGAACTGGACTGTTGCCCAGTGGTCCAAAGTCCTCTTTTCAGATGAGAGCAAGTTTGTATTTAATTTGGAAACCAAGGTCCTAGAGGGAAGGGTGGAGAAGCTCATAGCCAAAGTTGCTTGAACTCCAGTTTTAAGTTTCCACAGTCTGTGCTGATTTGGGGTTCAGTGTCATCTGCTGGTGTTGGTCCATTGTGTTTTTTGAAAACCAAAGTCACTGCACCCATTTACCAAGAGATTATGGAGCACTTCATGCTTCCTTCTGCTGACCAGCTTTTTGAAGATGCTGATTTCATTTTCCAGAAGGATTTGGCACCTGCCCACACTGCCAAAAGCACCAAAAGTTGGTTAAATGACCATGGTGCCTGTGTGCTTGACTGGCCAGCAAACTCACCAGATCTGAACCTCATAGAGAATCTATGGCCTGTTATCAACAGGAAAATGAGAAACAAGAGACCAAACAATGCAGATGAGCTGAAGGCCACTGTCAAAGAAACCTGGGCTTCCAGACCACCTCAGCAGAGCCACAAACTGATAATCTCGATGTCACAACGTAATTGAGGCAGAAAATAAAGCCAAAGGAGCCCCTACCAAGTATTGAGTACATGTACAGTAAATTGACATACTTTCCAGAAGGACAACAATTCACAATTTTTTTTTTTTTTTTAATTGGACTTATGAAGGATTCTAATTTGTTGAGATTTATAGTTTTTTTTGTTAAATGTAAGCCACAATCATCTCAATTAAAAAACCAAAGACTTAAACTACTTCAGTATGTGTGCACTAAATGTAATACACAAATTTCACAACTTGAGTTGAATTACTAAAAATAAATGGACTTTTCCACGATATTCTATTATAATGAGATGCACCTGTAGATACTGATCACACTATATTGCTTAATCACACTCTACAGTAAAAAGTGCATCACAATGCAATATAATCTTAATGGCCCTAAAATGGAACTTAAAAAAATATATATATAAATATGTACAAAACATAATTTCTTTGCTTTTACTGTATTTTTTGGATGAAATAGGGCTTGGACTCATTCTGTAAAGATTTTGTCAGATTCATCCTGTTTATTCTTACTCCGACAACAATCTTCTTGTCAGTCAATGAAAGCAATGCAAGTTAACCTGACAATTTTTCCTGTCCATAAAATATGCTCAGAATTCCAGCACAGGCGCCTCTGTCCAATAGTAATAGCATCCTGTATTGTTATGCAAACCAAGCGTATATTTGAATCAATACATGCGTTTCTATATTTAGCAGCACTGCAGGCCTGATTGTCGCCAGTGAGAGTCAAGCAAATCATCGCAGTCACTTACAAGCAGCTCCATTACTGAAAACTGTAGCAGGTTTGTGAGTTTTCTGTGGATGGAGAGTCAACAGAGTGCGGTTTGCTCTGCTGAACTAACAGATATTTGATCATGTAGTCTCAATGGATTTGAAAGCTGATTTGAAGGGTTCCTGGTGCCTTTCTTCATATTGCTTTAGCCCGACTCCCCGTCACAGACCACCTCCATCGCCTGTTGCCATGGTGCTGGTGAAGCTCCCTCCACCATATGCGGGTTTTCATAGATGAACCGTCTGAGCGAGAGATGCTTTCATTATTCAGGCAGCCTTGGCACGCACTTGCAATTATCATAAATATTATATCCTAGTCATATAATAGGAGTTTTCATAAAAATACCCGCTGGACTGCATCATAGTTGCACGCATGCAGCGTCCTTCACCTGTTCATAAAATACGCACATTTACATGTGCATTGATTGGTTTCCTGTCCATGTCACTTCTGCATTTTTGGATTTTAAAGTTAGTAGGCTAAAAGCAAGTAGAGTTTGAAATGACCTTGTGGCCTAGTGAATATTAAAGGAGACGTGTTTTTGTCCTGTGTTAGTGTTTTAGGTCAAAGCTCTGAACAAATGACATCCTGGATGTCTTTATATAATCTCCTGGAGTCTGCTGTCCTCCCACGTTCACAGAAGTGTGTCACGCACACAAAAGTGTGTCAGCGAGGGCTGGGGATTGTAGCCCTTTCAAAATGTCTAGAAAGGAGGAGAAGTATACTATAGAAATAATGAAAATTGTGGTGAAATTATAATTTGTGGTTTCATGCCAATTTATCCTTATAGAAAATGTTTGTTTAATCAAAGATGTGGATTTTTTTAAAGGCCTACAATTTTTTATAAAGGCCAGATTTAAGTGTAATACCTAATATATATAACATATATGTTTTATAAAATATATATGTTATAAATCGGTTTCTTCCAGACAGAGTGTTTGGGTATTTTTCAGTAATTATTTCTGTAATTTGCGTCGTTATGTCAGTGGTGGAATCATTCATTCAACTGATTTGTTCAAAATACTGATTTAGTCAGTGATTCATTCATTTAAGTGATTTGTTAGACCATATAGATTCATGCAGGCACAAAAGAAACTGCTCAATTATGAGTGAGTCATTGAATTGTTCACTTAACTGTCTCGCTGGACCATCCCAAAACAAAACACCACTATAGACGCACTACTGTATTTGTTTTGAACTCTTTTCGCTGATGGAACAACAACAGACAAATTAACTGGTGATATTGTGCCAAGGACGTGGAATTTAGTAGAGACACTTGGGACATGCCCCTACCAATGTCCAGTGACTACTAAATTCCCTAGCAATGATTTTGACCAAACATTTCAATATATGTTTATGTTAACGCTGTTTTCGTAATTTCGGCCAAATCTCAAATAGCTCACACCATTGATATTATCTGAGAAGTGAACAAAGCCGAAGTGTTTAAAGCATATGAGCACAGCTCGGTTTAATGATACGTTTACTGTCTTTAACTTTAGGATTTAGAATGACTTTGATTTAAAGGTATTCAAATGTTGACAAGTATATTTCAAATATGGTGCATTAAGCTACAAACTCAATGATAATGCGCAATATTTTCCATTAAACATGTATTTTGAGCTGCAGCTTGTCTTATTAATGGAGTTTTTTATTAGCAGTAAACAGGTTACCTCACCTGAATATGTTCATAGATTTGTGTAGGGTGTTATCTTTTGAATGGAAAAAAATATTTGATTTGTTTTTTTGCTTATTTTTGTGAATTTAATAAAACTAGTGAGCAGACAGAAAATACCATAAATTTTATGCGCCTATAAGACCCAGGGACGTCGAAAGTGACCTCTTATGCTGCGTTCACACTAAACGTGAATAGAGCATCTGGCGCGAATGATTTCAATGTTAAGTCAAAGATGTTTTTACACGCGTCTGGAGGTCTCTGTTTTTTTTTTTGTTATGGCAGCCGTCCCCTCTGCATATATTATTTTTTCGAGAATGTTGCACTCCTGTTGTTGTTTGTTATTCTGCACGAAACTTAATGCCAATAAATAAGAAATATTGCTGACTTGTGCGTTTCCAGCGCTCTCTTTACGTTCGTCTTTTATTTTTTAATGTTGAAAAAGGAAACGTCTTTTTTTTTGTTGACATGGAAAATCGATTTTACAATCGATTCAATGAACACTTATGTCTTAAAAATCGAAAATGATTTTTTCACAAAAGTGACAGCCCTATTACAAAACTGGAGGACAGGTTGGCTAAACTATGCTTAGTGTAGTTAAACAATCCGAAGAAAACCTTTTTAAAATGGAAAGAAAAGTCACTTAAAAAAATGAAATCGGATGAACATAAAAAAATCTGACATTGCCGAAGTGAACGAAACTTCCTCAGAAGAGACAAAAACAGCAACTAACTTCAGTGTCTGACTTATATTATAATTACGTAAATAAATTTTTTGTGAAATTTAGATTAACTAATTAATCTGTTTGACCTCTTCATATTTAAGGTGGGAATTATTCTTTCATATTTAAGTTGGGAATTTCTTGTTATGAGTTTCAAGAGTATATAAATTAGTAGAGACACTGACATATCCAGCATCTAATAAAATGGGCCTAGAAATACTTTTGTTCAAACAAATAAATGTCTGTTGTCTGCCATTTAAATGCCAAAATCAAACCTACACCCTGTATCGTGCCTAAATATAAATGACTCAGTATGAACTTATTGTTTATGGAAATGTTGTATTAAAGAAATGTCAAAATTCCACTGTTTATGATATTCATATTGGTAAAAACAGCACTCTTGCAGGCATGATATTGCTTGAATAAGCCCTGACTCATATTTAAATATCGAAGTTCTGTTTTGTTTTGTTTTTATGTATACATTACTTATTATGAGCTCATAAAAAAGCATGCACGAAAAAAAAATAAAGGAATCAGAAAAATGTGGTTTAGTTTTTAGAGTGTTACAGTGTCAAGTTGACAAATGTTAGAAGTTGTCTGTGGAGCACATGAGGACATTCAGGTTTCACCGTCATAACAATTATGATCTACGTTAGCCCTCCAATCATTGCTGTGTTGAATAAATGAGTATAAAGAGCAAATGCCTCTTTGTTTTGTTCCAGCTCGGTTGTAGCTCGGTCGTTCCAGCAGAATGCCGTCAGCTTTGGTTTCTGCTGCAGCTGTCAGAAAGCGTATCTATCAGCATGTCCATAACACACTGCAGATGCAAATAGTGTGGCGCTCTGGCCCTGCGTCATTTCCTTACCAGGATACTTTAACCAGAGCCTTTTGATTAATCCTTTGATCTGGATCGGTGCGTGTGAATTAGTCATTATGTTTTAAGTCTGTTTAATTATTTATTCTTGATTTTCCGTCATTGTTTTCTCCGTCAACATTTCCTGTGCTGTTACCTTGTGTGATGTCTGAATGGCTTTTGTCATATTTAACAGCATATTGATTCGGTTCAACAGCATGGAATTGTTTTTGTGAGCTGTGGCATAAAAACTCCCCCTCCCTCTTTTCAGGAGACAGATCTATTGGACATCACCTACATCAAAGATGCAAGAACGGGTAAATGCACCAAAACGCCAAAGGTAAGACTGGTGTATTCAGTGCACCCAACCAGAGGAATACATACAATACAATACAACTAGTTCCAACATATTTTAAAGCAAGAAAAGTTAATACACACTCGTGAATCTTTAGTAGTCAATTTAAACAATTAACCTCATTTTTAACGTCATTTTTTTCAGTTATTTCTTGGGGAATGCCTACCAAATATCATTATGCTACTTGATATTGCACACTGGTATTTGTTATTGTATTATTTTAATGTATTTTCATAATTATAAACATTGGATTTTGTACAGTTTATTGCAAATTTCTGTTCTTCTTTGTAGCGTTCTGCCATGGTTCTCTCGTTCTTTCAGTATCATTAATAGAACAGTTGTTCAATTGTAATAATATTATACATTGTTCATGGAATGTTATTTTGAAACATTTTTGTAGAGTGTTCAACTGACATTTTTTAAATGTTACCACTAATTTCGGAATGTTCAAAGAACATTCAAAAGTAACATTCCCATAATGTTTGAAAATGGTAAAACAGAATGTTCCCATATAACGTTCGGGAAAAAAAACAAGAAGAAAAATATGTTTTAAAAACACTGGACATTTTCGTAACTTAATGAGAACATTAGCAGAATGTTCTAAGAACATATTTTTGTTAGTTGGGTCACCTTTGTCTTTTTATCCTTCAGAAATGAAATGTTTTAATGTTTTGTTTCATCCTAGAGATGGCTGGTCTGTCTTATAAATCACTGAGGAGATTTTATAGAAGCCTGTGGGGCAAATAAATGAGAAAAATACTTGGAAAGATGGGCGTCACTGTTAGAGATGGTGGTCTATCCGTTCTCCTTCATTGGCCTGCAACCATTTATAAGCATGTCATTGTGTAAAGGAGGTTTAGCCATTACTATGGCACGGTGCTCTGTTTCCCAGGTCCTATATAGGTTAATAGCTCTTCTGGGTCATAATAAGCATCTCTCTATGAGGGTAATGGTCTGTGCAATCTAGTGTGGAATGGCCACAGGCAGACAGACTTCTTCACCTACGCTATATCTGGACTGCTGCGGTCTAAATATGGAGCCCGTGGGCTGTGGGTCTCCCAGGTGAACTCTTTCCTGATGCTCATGGGTGTTATTTGTGTCTGTGAAATGAGAGAATGGCACTGGTGCTAAATGAAATGCACAAACGCAGTGAAGAGTCATGACATGTCACACCACAGCGGATGTCAGCAGCACGTCGGCTGTAGTCTTGAGTTTATGCTGTGGATTCATTGATTTCTATGTGGTTGGTGCACCACACGGATGTGGAGGAAAAAGGCTTTGTGAAAGTGGTTGATCATGCAATCAAAATGTAATGAATATTATCTATTGCATCCGGTGGTCTTTGGTTTCCAGTTTGAGTTGCTTGTATTTTATGCTCATAGATACTTAGGTTTTATTCCAAAATTAAATCAAGGAAGTAAGAAAATATTGTAATTTTTGTAAATACTTTATAATAGAAAAATTATAAAGAAATTATTTTATATTATGTTTTTTTTTTTATAAAGAAAACAGGCTTGTTTGAAAAACAAATACTTGTTTATTGTATCATTGTGATTTTGTTAAGCGTAATTTATAAAACATAAAAAGTCATTTTAAATCTTATTTAAAATTATTTATTCTACTTTGAAAAGAAAAATACTTTGGTAGATTTTTTTTGCCATTTTAGCAATAATTTTCACGCATTTTAGTTTTTTTTTTTTTTTTTTTTGGATGTTTAACACATAGTTTAAAAAATGCAAAGAAAAAAAGGCAAGGGTTTGTGAAAGTGGTTGATCATGCAACCAAAATTTAATAATATATTAACTTCTGCATCCATGCTAGGTGGTAAAGATGTGGTTTCCAGTTACTGGTATTTTATACTTATAGTGCTTGATTTTCCCCAAATTTAAGAAAGTAATATGAAAAGTGTATATACAGTTTAGTTAGGTCCACATATATTTAATATTTTAGCTGCTGACCAAAACATATTCAAGTTGTGGGCTTAAAGTGCACTTTCTGAGCCTTAATTAGAGGGTATTCTCGTCAAAATTGGAGGAAATGTTAAGGAAATAAAGGCTCTTTAATGTGTACCTTAATCTTCTAGTTAAGCAGGTAAAAGTTCTGGAGTTGATTGTAAGTGTGCCATTTTCATTTGGAAGCTGTTGCTGTGAACCAACATCATGCAAAAAATATGCATATGTAATTGAATATATAATTCTAAACTGAATACAAATGATTTTTAATTGTATTTCATGTTTTTAAAGAACCATTGGAATATGAGTCTTTTTAGCATTCACTTTCAACCTGTTGTTTGCCGTTTCTGGTTAGTCTGATTATCAGTCTAAATGTGTTAATATTTGTTGATTTCTCTTCATGATCGTGTACTGTGGTGGTCAGAGTGAACCCTACAGTCTCTCTCTCTGCACAGTGATATAAAGCATCTTCTCAGAGCGAGTCCGAGTCAAAGCAGCTGAATAAATCTTGTAGCGGCGCGTTTATATGAAGGTGTCCACGAGCCACAACAAACCGAGGTCGAAGCCATTTCCACAGACGCTGTATGAGTGAGAGAGAGTGAGACGTGATGATTCTGAGGATCGATTGAGCCACTCAGCACATAATAAAACATCATGCATGAAGCTGCTGGAGAAATGCAGCTCTCGCCGGCCAATGTTTTGGAGAAAAATTTGGTTTTTTTTGTGGAAGGGCTGTGTGATATTGAATGTTTACTCAATCTATTATTTAAAGTTATAAAAATGTAACATTATTGTGAATCACCACAATCATGATTTATATAAGCCTTTTTTTATTGTTTTATTCATATATGGTGGTAATTTTTGAAAAAAAAAATACTGTAAATATCAAGACATTTAAAAAGATGTTTGTATATATGTTTGTATATATATATATATATATATATATATATATATATATATATTAGCAATTGTTTATACATGTAATAATGTAATAAGTATAGATTAATGTCTTATTCATTATTTTTTATTAATAATAATCCATTTTTTAATTATGCTTTTTGTTTTTTATGAATAACACATTTTAGTAAGTTATAATAAGCTATTATTATTATTATTATTATTATTATTATTATTATTATATTTACATGTACAAAGTTATTATGTAATAATATAGACTTATGATTTAGGATTATTGCATTTCTAAAAAGATGTTTTTTTACCTTTCTACACTTGAATAAATTATTAGATGATGATTATTATTAAATAAATGTTTTTAAATATATATGCATTTACTCGCTTTCACCACAGGTTTAAAAAAAAAAAAACATTGAAGACTGGAGTAATGATGCTGAAAGTTTGGCTTTGATTACGGCAATAAATTACATTTGACAATATACTCAAAAGAAAACAATTCCGTTGTAATAATATTTGTTTTTATTGTAGTTTTAATAAGATAAATGCAGCCTCGGTGGGCAGTAGAGGTTTTATTTTTATTGTTAAGTTGTCTTGTGTGTTATATGTTATCCGCCTTTCTTTACTTCATTGTAAGTCACCAAGCTCCTTCTCTAATCTTGTGTTTTATTTGTCTCAGAGTAGCAGGTGACTCCTAATTGCAAGCTGCTCAACCAACTTGTTTTATTAAGAAAGGAATTTGAATGAGATTTGAATCACTAATGTGCTGAGACCATGAAAAAATATCCTGATGCTTTTGTTTGCATTTCCTTTTTTTTTTATGTGAGCCGTTAAAGATGTGTTGTTAATTGAAACGAAGAAAGATGCCATTGATTTGTTGTGCGCTTGTGAAGCTGACAGCAGATGAATACAGAAGAGAGCGGAGGAACTGCTCATCTTTCAGGAGTTTTCCGGCTTGTTGTTGGCTTCTCGTTAAAGCTCCCGACGAGAACAATTGCGGCCAGTTTATTACGCCATTGAGAAATAGAGAAGATAATGAGATGGTTTTGTCATAAATGTATATGATTTATAAGCAGAAGTGGGTTTTTTACATGCGCCCATCTGTTGAAAGCAAGCAGAGCTTTGCTAATGGCGCTGCTGCTGGTAACGAACATATGCTTGAGGAACGGCTGTTCCCATTCTTCTGTGAGAGTCTCCCAGTGAAGGCTGCATATAGACATACATGCACCATTTATGAAGGGCATCTTTACTAAACAGTTGCTCCTCTTTTGGGGACAGTATTTTAGCATGTCAGTATTCTTTAATAGTTCCCTTAAAAATTATAATTCTGTAATTTATTTATACATAGAACGCTACATAGCTCTATGAATATTAGGGCTGGGCAAGTTCTCATTACGCATTAACTCTTTCCCCACCAGCGTTTATCAAAAAAGCTGCCAGCGATTTTGATGAGTTTCGCAAAATTTGATGATCTCCAGTATATTTTCCTGTATGAATATTTGAATATGCAATACATATCTCTACTTTAAGGCAAACAAACAAAAAAATTCTGTTTTATTTTTGCAGATGATCACATTCTCATATGCATATGTGTATATAAAGATTAGTTGTTTCTCCGTCCTGTTTTTTGTTCGGTAGGTTTTGTACTCGTTCAGAAGATGTGTAATAGCGCCCCCAAGTGTATAACAGTGAAAACACGAAAAGCCGTAAAAACTCATCAAAAGCGTTTCCTTGTATAAGATGAGATAACTCATCAGTGGTGGGGAAGTAATTAATTAACGCAATTATAATTATATTATCGTGCATTAACGCAGCTTTAATTATTATTCCCACATGCTGCGTTAGGGCTCCGTGATCGTGCAGGTCTCTAAGGTGCCGGTGGTAATGTTATGATTGAGGCTCTGGACTTTATGTTATTATATGTATATTATATTTTTCTATAACAAACTGTAAAATATTTTCTATTGAAATGTTAATGCTCTGGCAGTGGCAAATAGCTTTAGTTTTATATTTAATTTGATTACATTAATGTTTAAGAAATATTTTAACTGCTGTAAAAAAAAGCACTTTATTTGTTTAAAATCAAATTTTATTTCACTTTTGTTCATAAAGCAAAACTTGACTTGTGCATAACAATGCAATTAATTAATTGTGATATTTTTTTTACTATATATATATATATATATATATATATATATATTGTGACGAGTCAGCTGCCTCCTCCCTGATTATCACCGGCACCCCGTCCTAAATCGCCGCCCTTCACCAGGCTCCCGACTGGAGTGGGTGTGTGAGAGGAGGGGCGCTGGACGAGTCAGGGCTGGCGGCGTGTGATGGGGCACACCTGAAGGAAGTGGAGCCTCATTACCGCCGCTGTTTAAAAGCCCAACGCGCCTCTCCTCATGAGACCGGTCTCTTCCCCGTGCATGCACACTGGTGTCCTCGTGGGTCCAGGAAGGGTGCGTTGAGGGACTCCCGCGCCACCAAGACGTGAGCTGCCGGACCCGCGATCCGGATGGGAACCGCACCCGTATACACGGCCGACGGGCCAGGATGCCGGGCCGTCCATCCCCTACCAGCGCCGCGGCCAACGAGAGAGACGCGGCCGCTAGAGGAAGCCGCCGCCCCTCGCGCCCCGGACCAAGGAGGGGAGCGCGTGCGGCCGCCGGACTCCGCCCCTTACCTGGACCCTTCCTCCATGAACACTGCCCGACCCACACGAACCCCGCAGCACAACGAGGACACCAGATTCCCTGTTATTTTGGACACTTTCCCCTTTTGGCCACTTTTATTCCCTGTGTTTTATGATTTCTGTTAATAAAAGCCTCTCCGAGGCCTGACGCCACGCCCACTGTGTCTGTCTTGTGCTCCTCCCGTGACACTGGTGGAGAATGCGGGCAGGCGGAGCCTAGACAGCGCAGTTGGGAACCATCTGGTGACGTCACTCCTTCTCGCTTGCAAACGTTCGTGAGAACCCGGACTGGGACGGAGGAAAACTGGGGACAGCCTCCCAGCCACAAAAAGGGTAAGTGACTTTTCTGTTATGGTCATTTTACCCTGTGGTTGGTTGAGGCTGTCACTAAAACCCGGTTTCTCTGTCCCTGTTCCGGTGCGCTGCGAGAGGGAGGACCGCCCGGAGAGGAATCCCCGCCCACTCCGACCGTAAGGAGCCTGGTTGAGGATGGTAGCACTCCCGTGTGGGTGGCGCCCTGGTGACGGGGATGTCGCTTGGGAGGGGGAATGTGACGAGTCAGCTGCCTCCTCCCTGATTATCACCGGCACCCCGTCCTAAATCGCCGCCCTTCACCAGGCTCCCGACTGGAGTGGGTGTGTGAGAGGAGGGGCGCTGGACGAGTCAGGGCTGGCGGCGTGTGATGGGGCACACCTGAAGGAAGTGGAGCCTCATTACCGCCGCTGTTTAAAAGCCCAACGCGCCTCTCCTCATGAGACCGGTCTCTTCCCCGTGCATGCACACTGGTGTCCTCGTGGGTCCAGGAAGGGTGCGTTGAGGGACTCCCGCGCCACCAAAACGTGAGCTGCCGGACCCGCGATCCGGATGGGAACCGCACCCGTATACACGGCCGACGGGCCAGGATGCCGGGCCGTCCATCCCCTACCAGCGCCGCGGCCAACGAGAGAGACGCGGCCGCTAGGAGAAGCCGCCGCCCCTCGCGCCCCGGACCAAGGAGGGGAGCGCGTGCGGCCGCCGGACTCCGCCCCTTACCTGGACCCTTCCTTTGAAGAACACTGCCCGACCTACACAAATCCCGCAGCACGACGAGGACACCAGATTCCCTGTTATTTTGGACACTTTCCCCCCTTTGGCCACTTTTATTCCCTTTGTTTTATGATTTCTGTTAATAAAAGCCTCTCCGAGGCCTGACGCCACGCCCACTGTGTCTGTCTTGTGCTCCTCCCGTGACAATATATATATATATATATATATATATATATATATATATATATATATAATATTGAGTGCAAATATAAATATGTACATAAAAACATAAATGACCTCATCAGAATATAAAAATCTAGTTTTTTTTCCCTCACTGGTGCAGTATGTGTTCTAATCTCTGTTTTCAAGAGGCAGTTTTACTGTATAATTATAAGGTGTTAAAACCTAAATCAATGCAATATTTTCCTGCTGCTTTAATATGACCTCTTATTATCTCTTACTCATTTTACTGCAACTTTTGTTAAAGTTACATTCATCGAGCGTTTGCTCTAATCCAAAGCCACTTATTACATATAATTTTTATTCTGTTTTATGATGATGATTACTATTTTAATTTTTTTTATGAAAACGTGTCATGATCTAATGCATTTTAATTGCTTATCAGCTAAATATAAAGCCTGCCTCTGATTGTCCAGCGGTCTCTCGCTCGTCTTCGGTGGTTGACAGCGCTCCAGTGATTCTGGTCATAGCTCTGCGTTTTGAAACGACACGCTTTGGTTAAATCCGGCTCCTGGAGGCAGCGAGGTCTCGGTGCATGTTGCCATAGAAACTCTGGTGCAAAGGCTCCCTGTGTGTGACTGGAGCCAAAGGCACCGGAGCTAATGAGGTTGTGAGAAAGTGCGTCCAACATGGAGAGGAGCCTCGCGGAGCGCAAGGTGACAACAATGACAGCAGCGGCTCTCCAGACGCTGACTCATCTGATTTAAACAGTGCTGCCATCATCACAATCACTATGCATTTCACTGCATTCGTTCCTGGAAGAAAGAGACGCGTCGTTGATGATCACAGATGTAGGTGGACTGACGCTTTTCTTGGTGCGCGTGTTTGGATCTCGCAGCTTTGTTAGTGGTGTTTGCTTGGGAAAGCATGAGCAACGATTTTCAGTGATTTGAATAAACATACTACCATGGGCTGCGCAGTTTGGGGGAAAATATCATAGTAATTCTTCCGGGGTTTTTTTTTTTGTGTGTGTTTGGATGTGTAAAAAAACACCAGGTTTGGAATACTTCTTTGTTGGGATGCATTATCCGGCCAAAAATTGTGATTGATATGACCCTAAATATAACTTAAAACAACAACAATAATAGTGATACACTAAACTCCTATTTTTTTTTTTTGTCAAGTGCAATCTGAGTGCAATCTTCTGTCATAATTTGGCCAAAAGAATATGTGATTATATATCAATATGATTAATTTAAATAAAAAAATATATAATATAGGAGTGATGCAGCAAACTGATTTTTTTTAAAAACATAATATCAACTTAATTAAAAATTTTAATTTGCCAAAAGCGTAAACTGACAAAACACGGAAAAACACGACCGACTGGAGGCGTGACATGTGGGTGGAGCTAAAGAATCACGAGCGCGAGTAAGCTTTTGCGTTGAGAGCGTTTGGAAGCTGTGACATTACCGTGAGGGAAAAACCATCATCCAAAACAAACCATGGCTAACAGTCAGATTCAGCGTATATTTATGATCCAGAATCAGATCCAGAGGCTGAAACTGAACGAAAGCAGCAGCAGCAACGACTCGCTCCGAGCGGGGCTCGAACCCGGGTCACCGGCATGGGAGGAGACCAAGGGGCAAGGAACTCGACCGGAAGTTGAAGTCGGTTGGGGGCTGCCATCTTTTAGCAGAACTTCACTTGCGTTAGCATTCCCATTGACTCCCATTCATTTTGGCGTCACTTTGACAGCGAATAACTTTACATCTGAGGCGTTTAAAGACTCTGTTTGTCCATTATTTATTTCTAAAGGTACACGACAATGTATAAAGGGCTCCATTACCTTCTATGTTACATTATGGCCCCGTATAAACAGTTTTTGTAAAAAATAGGCTAACGATTGCGTCATAACCACTCGGCTCTCTGTCGCATTACCGTACAGACAGGTGGAGAAGCTCGCAGCAAATTAACTTAATATGGCGTACTGGCGTTACATTTTAAAATACTATACAAAATAATTAATCAGAATACTTACTCCTGCTCACTCACGCCAAACTCCCCGCTCAAGCTCGCCGTCTCTGCAAGATTAACGATGGCAGTTTGCACGCACAGATACTAGAAGATTTACATCTGTCAGACAGGTTGCTGACGTCGTCAAGCTTCGTTTGAGTCTGCGCGTCAGAAACGGAAGTGCTAAAAAACGCTAAAACTGGGCTTCATTTGTCTCAATTGAGTTCCAATGGGGTCGCTGTGTCCATTTCTTTTACTGTCTATGGAGGGGACGCACTAACAAGGAGGCAGAGATATTTGAAGCAGGTTTACTCACCGCCTGCGGTTCCAACACACGATCGTGACCCTTTTTCGTTGGGACTGCATCATCCTTAAGAAATAAACGATGTGCAAATCCGTCGTCAAACTGGGCCTTGTTTGTAAAACAAGCATCTTCGAAATGCAGGGAACAAACACAAACACTTGCACAACTCCGTTGATGCTCTGTAAAAATAAACTCCATCCACTGGTCCCTTAATGCTGTTTCTCTTTTGGTAATCTGTGCAGGGTTGTCTTGCCCTGGCAACCAAAAACACACTTCTTTTGTGACATTTCGCGACGCTCTCGCTCTGATCAGTGAATGTCTGTTGTGCTCTCAGTGCTCTGCTATACGGGAGCGCGCGCTCTTCCGGCAGAAGTGCCTCAGGACCCATATAAGGAAATTCCGCTCCATCTAACGTCACACAGAGCCATACTCGAAAAAAACTTTCCAAAAACTTTTTGGAACAGAAATACTCCTTCAAATGTACAACTTAATTTTTGAAACTTTGTCCATGTTTAGCATGGGAATCCAACTGTTTAACAGTGTAAAAAACTCAGTATGCATGAAATAGCATTTCACCCCCCCCCCCCCCCTTTAATAACCAGTTAATCACATTTATGTAAATCACAAACTGGTTTACATATAAACATTTAAATTGCACACAAAATGTAATTTAATAATCAATTAATTACATTTATGTGATAATGAACACTAAAATACAAACTGAGTTGCATGTAAACATTTAAATGTGTGTGTGTGTGTGTGTGTGTGTGTGTGTGTGTGTGTGTGTGTGTGTGTGTGTGTGTGTATATATATATATATATATATATATATATATATATATATATACATATATATATGATTCTTATGTATTAAGATGTAATTATGTTTCTACTCGAGTTTATTGTTGAAATAAACATTTAAATGGTGGCTTTAATAAAAAAAATGTTTTCATGACAGATTTTGCTTAAACTTACATTAAATGATGAATGCAACAGTAAAATATAATATCTATGTAGTGAATATATTTCAATTGCTGATATTTTGGTGCATCACTAAAAATATATAAATGATGATTAATAATTAATTAATAATGCAATTATAAAATACACTTTATAATATTATTATTAAATTAAAATATTAAACAAAATAGAAATTTGCATAAGTGCAATATTTAAAATTAAAAAAAATATATTGTTTGGATTATTGTTTTATTCCAGGCAGCGCTGGATTCCTGAAGACAGAGAGAGAAATGAACACAGCTGTAATATATGCAGGTCTGCAGATACATTTAGATTTTGCTCTCAGCAGTACCTTTCATTTCACCCGGCGTCCTGCAGAGAATAAAAAAACAGATTTGCATGAAACAAGCGCACGTGAGAGAATCACAGACCTCACATGATGATACAGAATCTGTGTTTGAGACTATTATCATGCTGAAGACTGCCGTTTATCAGATATATGCCATGCTGGATGAGCCAAGAACATGCTTGCATCATGATGTTGATTTTTTGCACAAGAAAGCATCATAAAAATATGAAAAATAATACATGCAAATATGTTTTTTCATACTTAAAAAATAAAATGCAATGAAAATGATCATGCAGCATGCACAGGCTATTTACAGGCTTGATCTTTTTTTAGCACACATCTGTCCGGCTGACACAGAACTCCCCTTTTAAAGAGTCAATTTAATATTCAATAACTGCATGTATTATTCATGTGCTATTCAGAGCTCGTGTCTGCTGTACACACAACGGCTTTCACTAATGAACGTGTGTCGTCTGTCATGCTGTCGGAGGAAAGCACTTTAAGTGAAAGTCTAACAGTAGTCTGGCTGCAGGGGCCCCGGGGCCAAAACCAGGAAAATCCTGCCGGAAACAGAACTTCACTGGAACATGATCACAGACAAATTTTAGAATAAAATTGTGTAAGTGTTATAAATATTTTAGTATTTTTCCCCATGCAAAAGCTTTAAAGGTTCCCTTTGCTTTCTGCCAAAATAAAAGTTTTGATGTTTTTGATGTTTTAACTTTTAAAATCATTAAAAAATATATTTTATAATTTTTTATTATACTTGATTTTTTAATTTGACAGTTAAATATTACAATAGTTGTTTATATTATTTAGCTTTAATTTAGTGTTTTTATTTTTTAGCATTTTATTTTTCGGAATTTTTTCATTATTTTTTAATAATTTAATATATTTGTATATATTTGTTTTATTGAGTAATTTTTTTAAAATTATAATACTATTACTATTTTGATTTTTATATACATAATTATATAATTATAATATTTTTTATATTTTATATATATAATTACATATTTTATATAATTATAATACTATACTATATTTTTAAATTATAATACTATTATTTATTTTTATTTAATAATTTTTCTTGTTTTTTGATGTATAATTTGTTTTGTTAAATATATTTTTATATTTACATAATTTACAGTTGCAGGTTCTGTACTATAGGTCCAAACGGCCTGAAGGACATTAAACTTATGCTTATAGTTCACCCAAAAATGACAATTTGGTGAAAACGTGTTCACCCTCAGGCCATCCAAGATCAGGATGAGTTTGTTTCTTCATCAGATTTGGAGAAAAGTAGCATTGCATCAGTGTCTCATCAATGAATGCTCTGCAGTGAATGGGTGCCGTCAGAATGAAAGTCCAAATAATCCACAGCACTGTTTTTATCAGCTGTTTGGACTCTCATTCTGACGGCACCCGTTCACTGCAGTGGATTCATTGCTGTGCAAGTGATGGAATGCTACATTTTGAACTCACAACCTTTGGATTACAAGTCTGAATCTCTAATCATTAGGCCACAACTTCCCCAAATTTTTCAGAATGAATCAAATATTTATGAGCATCATTTAGCACACGCTAGTTTGGATCCAGACATTGGTGGCGCCGATCAATCATTTGGCCCCTGAAGTGGTGAGAAGACAATTGAGGCTGTAATATTACTGGGTGAAGCCACACTGAAATTAGTGAAGCTCCCGGAGCGTGATGGATTTAGATGCTGTAATAGCGCTCTTTTCCTCTGGGTGTGTTGTGGGCATATTGTTTTTGTGAGTCACAGCCGGAACTCATTTTTGTTTTTGATGGAAAAAAACCATCAGGTCTTTTTTCCCCATTAGTTCTTGTGCTCTCGTGTGCTTTGAGATTTCACTTCTCCTCATGAAAACATCCAGACCCTTGATTATGTGTGTTCAATTTGTCTCTGCTGACATGCATCGCATTCACATGATATGCATTTCTTGTGATTGTTAATACATTTCCTTTTGGGTTATTTTTAGATTTAGTTATTTAAAAAAAAAAGTGTTGAGTCATTGCAATAAATTTCCATTTAAAATCTGGGTCCGTAAATTAAGTTAAATAAAAGCAAAATGTTATTGGGTTACTTTTGTATGATGAAAAAAAGTTAATTTAAAATAATTAATACATTTATACATTTGTAAAATTATAAAATCTTATTTATATATTTAGTTTTTTTTTTTTTTTTTTTATGAAAATACATTTGCACTCAATGTAAAATCTGGATCTTAAAGTAATTTTTAAAGCAAAATTTAGTTAGATTTTATGTAGACAATCATTTATTTTATTTTTTTTGTTAAAAAGTGTTCAATGTAAAATCTTCGTCCTGAATTAAGTAAAAAAAATATATTTTTTTTATTAACATTTTTTTTGTTTGCTTTTGAATGAGAAAAAAAGTAAAGTAAATGATAGTAAAGTAAATATAATACATTATTTTATTTTGGTTTGGTTTGTTTTATTTATTTACTTATTTGTCCATCTATTTATGTATTAGTTTTTTATTATTATTTATTTATTTATATTCATATGTTTAATTTTACCTTTTACTTTGAAATGATAAAAAAGCATCATGTTTTATTGTAATCTGGGTCTATCATTAAAGTCAGAATTTAGCAAGAATAAAGTGATTTATTTGATTCTATTTATAATATAGAATTTATATGTACAACACATACATATATATTTTGTAATGATGTTGAAATTGCTCAATGATTAGTTTTCTTCGCTTGTTCTCGGCGCTGTGCTCGGATGCTCTCTGGGTTTTGGCTGGTTCTCAGTCCTCCAGTGGTGTTTGGTGTTTGGTGGTGTTTTTCAGGCTTGATTATATTTGTTGAAGCACTGGTTCTGCTGTAGCGCAGATGAATGGCTCTCACACATCAGCTCTTGATTGGAGAGTCGTGGCGCTGGCTTTAATTAGTCACTGACAGCTGAGAGCCGAACACACACCTGTTGCACAGCTGCATGAGAAACACTTGTTGAGCGACACACAGATGAAAGATCTGCTCTCTACCTGACCAACACTCTCTGCAACACACACACACACACACACACACACACACACAGGCTTTTTTTTTGGCTGGAAATGGGCTCCACATTGCAGCTGATTCTGGCCAACAAACACCCACTCAGACGGGAACAGAGCACACAAACACACAGAGCTGATTTCATCTTTCTGCTCCAGGTTTATATGAGACAACTGGCATGGACATGCACAAGCTTGTTCATATTAATATATTTCAGTTTGGGTTATTTTTGTATACGTGTCGTTCAAATATAACAAAAGCAAAAGTGAGGTAGAATGTATTTATTTATTAATGTATTTATATGTTTACTTATTTACTTAATAAATTTATGTTTTTGCTTATTTTGTAAGATTGATTGATTGATTTTTTTAGAGGAAAACAATTTAGCTAGTTTGCTAGATTTGTATCTATTTATTTATTTGTTTATTTTATTTTTATTTATGAATCGTCTACCTGCCTGTTTATGTATATATCTATACATTCATTATTAATTAATTAAATTATTTATTAATTTATTTATTAATTAATCAATTTTTTATTTAGCAGATAATTTTGCTGTAGTTTTACTATTTATTTGTTCATATTCTTTTTGTTTATTTATATACTCATCTATCATTATATTAATTATTTGAATACATTTTACATTTTTGGGGATAAAAAAGTGTTGCACCCAAGTGTTCTGAAGTAATTTTAACAATCTATACATTGTGTTTTATATTTATTAATATATTTATCTACTTATCTGTTCATTCATGTATTATTTATTTATATTAATGCATTTTTCTTTCTTATTTTTGTGTGATAAAAAAGTGAGTCTTATAGTAATTTTAATCAGTAGTATTTAATTAATTAATTACTTTGTGTATTTTAGAAGAAAACATTTGAGGTTTATCATCTGTATCACAATTATATATATATATATAATATATATATATATATATATATATATATAATATATATAATATATATATATATATATATATATAATATATATATATATATATATATATATATATATATATAATCTGAATCTTTTTGTATTCGATCTATTTGTTTTTACGATTAACAAAAGCAAAAGACTTCTAACACTAGCTTGCTCTATTCTTTTTCTATTCTATCTGTTTTCTTTTTATTTATTATATAATTATAAATATAATTTTTTTTTACTTGCTATGTGTTAAGCTAACTGAGACTTGTTATAGCACTTTCATATCATTGCTCTTTTGTTGATTTCGATTGCTTTGTCCTCATTCGCTTTGGATAAAAGCGTCTGCTCTAAATGTATATGATATAAAATGTATCAATTTCAGTGTAAAAAGTTAATAGTTTGTCTTGTCTGATATCGGGCTGCTGTATTGAATGTTTCTCCGTCATCACGAGCAGCTGTAGAGCAGCTCAGATGGAGTCTTGTCTTGGCGTGTTTAATGGCAGCGGTCTTCATTCCTGCGGTTCTCCTTCAGGAGGCGAAGCTGCGGGAGCTGCTGGACGTGGGGAATCTGGTGGGACGGATAGAGAACCGGATGCTGACGGTGGTGACGGGGCCAGACATGGTCAACATCCAGTACCTCAACTTCATGGCCTTCCAGGAAGACGTCGCCAAGGTGTGTGTGATTAGATACACTCTTAAAAATAAAGATGGTTTTTTTTGGGCGTAACGTGCAATAAACCAATCAGAGTCTCATCTTCCATCCCCTTTAAGAGCCAGTTGCACTCGTGCCATGACGGATTTGCTATTTACACGGCGGAATTTGGCAAGCGCAAAGACAGAGCACGTTTCCGAGATGAAACGTAGCTGCTCGTGTGCGAGCAATAGATAATTCCGATACATGCAATGACTATCCAATATGACATGTAGGCAATCCTTTATTTTTTTTATATTTGGCATGTTTCTGTGCTGCTGTGCGTCCCTGTGTTTAATAAGCAGCATGTACGCTCTTTAAATAACAAAGAAAAAACATTGCACCAGACTTTAGACCAGGTTTGAGTTGTTCTATGGTGCAGTCTATTTTCAGCGCCTTAAAATAGCAATGCACCTGAACACCACTCTTTTTTTAGACTGGCATACCCATTGGCGCACAAATGGACACAAATGCATTTGCTAATTAAACGACGTGGCGCTGGACAGGAAAATGCGAACGGAGCCGAACTGAAACTAGCAAACACACTTGCACTGCGCCGCCTTGCGTCACATTGCGCCGGGTGTATGATAGGGCCCTTCTTCTCTTAATGGTTCTGTAAAGAACCTTGAGTTTCACAAAAGCTTCTTTGTGGTGGGTGGTTTAAATGAAATATCTTTGTGTTTGATGAAGGAGTGGGCGGATGAGCTCTTCAGTCTGGCGTCAAACCTGCTCGCTCAGAACATGGGTCGAGAGTCCTGTCTGGAGAAAGCGTGAGTACCTGATGCTCACATTTATTTACCGGCTTCCATCAGGGTTTGAAATGTGTTTGTGAGTCATTGTCAGGAACTGTACTGGATTTAAAAGAATGTAAAGTCACATTTAATGCCTTTGTGTGTAATGCATTATAAATGTGTTCATAATGCATGCTGTAATGCATTTATATGATTTCATAAATAATTGTAACCAAAAATGCATTAGAATATTAAGGTTTGTTTGTTGTGTGTTTTAATGCATTACACTTTCTAAAAGTCTAACAATGAAAAAAGTGTTATAATGTATAATGGTTATACAATGGTTATACAAAGCATTAAAAGATGCATTACAAAGCAAACCCATCCATCCATCCAAACATCCATCCATACATCCAACCATCCATCCATCCATCCACCCACCCATTCACCCTTCCATCCATCCATACATCCATACATCCAGCCATCCATCCATCCATACATCCAACCATCCATCCATCCATCCATCCATCCATACATACATCCATACATCCATCCATCCAGCCATCCATCCATCCATCCATCCAACCATACATCCATACATCCATACATCCATACATCCAACCATCCATCCATCCATCCATCCATACATACATCCATACATCCATCCATCCAGCCATCCATCCATCCATCAATCCAACCATACATCCATCCATCCATCCATACATCCAGCCAGCCATCCATCCATCTATCCACCCATCCATACATCCAGCCATCCATCCATCCATACATCCATCCATACGTACATACATACATCCATACATCCAGCCATCCATCCATCCATCCATCCATCCAACCATACATCCATACATCCAGCCATCAATCCAACCATACATCCATACATCCAGCCATCAATCCAACCATACATCCATACATCCATCCAACCATCCATCCATCCATCCATCCATCCATCCATCCAACCATCCATCCATACATCCATACATCCAGCCATCCATCCATCCATCCATACATCCATACATCCATCCATCCATCCATCCAACCATCCATCCATCCATCCATCCATCCATCCATCCAACCATCCATACATACATCCATCCATCCATCCATCCAACCATCCATCCATCGATCCATCCAACCATCCATCCATCCATCCATCCATCCATACATCCATCCATCCAGCCCTCCATCCAGCCCTCCATCCAGCCATCCAGCCATCCATCCATCCAACCATACATCCATACATCCAGCCATCAATCCAACCATACATCCATACATCCAGCCATCAATCCAACCATACATCCATACATCCATCCAACCATCCATCCATCCATCCATCCATCCATCCATCCATCCATCCATCCATCCAACCATCCATCCATCGATCCATCCAACCATCCATCCATCCATCCATACATCCATACATCCATCCATCCAGCCCTCCATCCAGCCCTCCATCCAGCCATCCAGCCATCCATCCATCCAACCATACATCCATACATCCATACATCCAGCCATCCATCCAACCATACATCCAGCCATCCATCCATCCAACCATACATCCATACATCCAGCCATCCATTCAACCATACATCCATCCATCCAGCCCTCCATCCAGCCATCCAGCCATACATACATACATACATACATACATACATACATACATACATCCAAACACAATCAGTAAGTCCCTGTGGCTCAGTGGTAGAGCATTACATTAGCAGTGTAAAAGGTTGTTGGTTCGATTCTCAGGGGACACACCTACTGGTAAAAACACATAGTGTATAGCCTGAATGCGTCTGCTAAATGCATTAATGTAATGTACACACGCTTTCCTGAGAATGACTGATGTAGTTTTCCATGGTATTGTTTTCTCTCCAGCTTCACGAGACTCAAACTGCAGACGAATCAAGAGGGTCGAATCCCAGTGAAAAAGTAAGCCAGCATCCATCTCCACGTCTGTGTCAGGTGATAAACGAGAACGTCCTCCTCTGATGTTTCTCTGTCTCTCTGCA
Organism: Carassius gibelio; assembly: GCF_023724105.1. Classification (NCBI taxonomy): domain Eukaryota; kingdom Metazoa; phylum Chordata; class Actinopteri; order Cypriniformes; family Cyprinidae; genus Carassius; species Carassius gibelio. The sequence continues at coordinate 27,569,045 of NC_068412.1, forward strand.
GCATCTTCCGCATGTTCTCGACGGACCGGAAGCGTGTGGAGACGGCACTGGAGAGCTGCAATCTTCCGGCCGGCCGGGTGAGCATGTGTTCGGCTAATCGCTCCAGAATCCCACTGGCAGACAGGAAGACCTCATGTTTCCACAGGAATCAGTTTGTGGGTTTTTACCAGATATGTGTGCTCTCGGATCAAGGAACACCACCTGACAAATGACATCTTACGTTTTCTCTCCCAGGATCAAGGGAAATCTATTTGCCTTATTATTTTACGGCAAATCTAAAAACTGAACATAGGAACAAATCAAGAATGTTAAAAGGCCTCCTTAGGGAGAAAGTGTCATTAATTAGTGATTTTTTAAATATATTTGTATTCATCTGTTATTTTTGTCTATTTTATTTCAATTATGTTTATTTTTGTACATATTAATTATATTATATATATATTAAATATTTAGTTTTTTATTTTTATCCATTTATTTATTTGTTCATGTTATATATATATATATATATATATATATATATATATATATATATATATATATATATATATATATATATATATATATATATATATAATTATATATATTTTTATCTGTTTATTTTTATTTTATCATTGTTGTTTTGATTATACATTGTTTTCACCTATTTAACTGTTTTTAATCTATTATTTATTTATTTATTTTTATCTGTTTATTTTTAATGTTTTATTTAAATTGTTTTAAATTATTGTTTATTTATCATCTGTAATTATATTATACATTTTATTTATACATTTATTTATTTATTTATCTGTTTTTATTTTAATCTATTTATTTTTCTATATATATATATATATATATAGAGAGAGAGAGAGAGAGAGAGAGAGAGAGAGAGAGTATCTTTTTTATTTGCTTATTTTTTGTTTTATTTTAATTCATTTATGTTTTTCGGTTTTATCATTATTGATTTGTTTATACATTGTTTTAATCTATTATTTTTTTATTTATATTTATATATCTGTTTATTTTATCTTTTTATTGATTGATTTATCCAGTATTTGACCTATTTCTCTGTTTACCCCCTTGTTTTTTAATCCCTAGCATCAAGGGGGGTCTGTTGGTTTGCTTTATCATTTTACGGCCAATTTAAAGCTTGAGAGTTGAACATGGGGAGATTTTCTAAATCCACAATGCTGAAAGGCCTCAGGAGAGTCGGGAAGGGAGAAGTGTGGAACTAATGAGAAATCCTCACTGTGTTACTCTCTCCTCCGCCTCTGACTCACTCACATTCACATCCTTTCTTCAGTTTTTTCTTCTTTGTTTGCTGCTTTTGTGTTTTGCGCGGTGATGCAATAGTCAGCCGCGGGCGAGAGCTGCATGTTTTGAATGTTCCTTCAGAGATGAGCGTCTGACAGCTTGTGGACGACATGAGTAATGTTCGCTCGCTGACGTTATTGAGTTGGTCGTAACAAACCAATCGATTCGTTGTCAGGTGAACTAGATGCCTCTTAGGATGAAATGAGCTAATTAAATGATGAATTCAGTTTGTGTTTCCGTTCATATGAAACCACGTGTTATTAAAGGCAGGTTCAGTCTCTGTGTTTTTGCTGCGTCAGATTGAAGAGTGCTTGTTAACGTCATGATCTGATCTGGTCTGATCTCGTTGGTCTCTGCAGAGCGACTCCGTCCCGTTGGAGGATATGACGGCTGACGTTTACAAATCGTTCATCAACAACCTCTGCCCGCGATCTGAGATCAACCAAATATTTGCTGATCTGTAAGTCCTCATGGAGCCATTTTCAGCTGATGCTGTAGCTGAAGATGCATTCAATTTAAAAAAATAAATAATAAGTTTGTCAGGTTTTTTTATACCTGCTCAGGTTTCACATTTTTATATAATGGTTTATTTGTATCTACGAATTTAATTGTTTAGTATGCATTGCTGTATTTAGTTATCTGCTTCCATCCATTTATTTATTTGTCTATTTTTTCCATTTTTATTCATATTTTTTTTTTTTTTTGTATTATTTATACACTCTTTTTATGTTTGTCTTTGTTTTCTTTGTATCTATTCGTCTACCATTTATTTACTCATCTAATTGTTCTGTGTATTCTTTTTATAATTGTTTTAATTTTCACTTTAATGTTTTTTATTCATCTATTGTTTTATCCATCTGGTTTTTTTTTCAGTTTTTCTTGATTTATCTTTTATTTATGCATTATACATCTATCTAGATTTTTTTCAGTTTTTATGCATTCATGAATTTTTATCTAATTTTTTTTCCACATTTTTCAGTGTAATTATTTATGCACGTATGCATTTGTGTATTACTACATAATGTTGCCTTCAAGTCATGTTGGAATGATATTTATGAGACGAGTGCATTATAGTGTTTTAATTAGTTGGAGGCGCAACAATTGTAAAAATTCTGATGAAACATAATTGGTATTGATCATAACCAAGATGTCCCTTTAGAAGAAAATCCACCTTGCTGATAGTGATTGTGTGGTTTGCATGCTGGGATGATGCATGTGTGTTATGATTATGACTGTAAACCGTATGCTCTCTTCTGGATCTCCTGTCTCTCTCCAGCGGCGCGAAGAGCAGAAACTATCTGACGGTGGATCAGATGACAGACTTCATCAACAACAAGCAGCGAGACCCGCGTCTGAACGAGATCCTGTACCCTCCGCTCAAACCCGAGCAAACCCAGCTGCTCATGGAGAAGTTCGAGCCCAGCGCAGCGATGATTCAGAAGGGTCTGTCATTATTCTCTCAGTTTCTTTTCCATACACTTATAGTCAGTTTATAATTAGGCTCAATGTTTGTGGGGGGGGTCATAGTGACTTTAAGAACACCATAACATTGTTACAAAAAGACTCATTCACTGTAGTGCGATTCCTCTGAAGTCATGTGATGTTTTGTGTCAGAAGCAGATCAAAATTTCCGGAAAGTTTGGTGAAAATCTTCCACTTCGCTGCAGCTTTTAATTCCATTTCCACTTTCTCGGCCGGATGCCGTTTTCTCAGAGAGCGACCGCAGATGTAGACCGTTTCTCCATCGATCGATGATAGACATCTCTGTGTAATTGTTAATTGCTGATAATTACATGGGAGGGTTTTCCTATGAGGTGCTGCATTTCTATAAGAGCAGATGATGATGTCAGGCTCCGTCTGTTCCCGCCATTGCACTAATATGAAATCTGATCCCTCATTAGTTTTTCCACCAAACTTGTTGATTGACAGCTGCATTAAAACACTGATGAATTCCTGTGTTTCAAATGACAAACACCTCGGGATTCAACCAGCAATGCATCCCATCCGATTTAAAGGTCTGTTGCCATGAATATACGCTCATTTGAGATGCCGCTTGAAAACATGTCACTTTTCAGAAGCATCAGTCACATTTGAGACTTTTCCTCATGAAAGTTTAATACTTAGGCTTGAAACATTGTTGCATTATCTAAATATAAAGATTTTTGTCAGATATTTTTAGTGATTTCGTCTTTCTCAGGAGGTTCGCTGTCTGTCAGCGAATCAGCACACAGGGTCATGAATATTAATTAGATAACGTCCTAAATGATATGCTGAAAATATGATGTCGGAGCAAATAATGAGGAAACCAAATACTAATAGTTATTTAATATACGTACACATACACAAATTCATTCTAAACGGAAAAGTATAGAAATAAATAGATTAATGGGTGGATGGTTGGATTTATGGATGTATGTATGGATGGATGGATGGGTTGGATGGATGGATGGATGGATGGATGGATGGATGGACGGATAGATGGATGGATGGTTGGATGGATGGATGGATGGATGGATGGATGGATGGATGGCTGGATGGATAGATAGATGGATGGATGGGTGGATGGATGAATGGTTGGGTGGATGGATGGATGGATGGATGGATGGATGGATGGATGGTTGGATGTATGATGGATGGATGGATGGATGGCTGAATGGATGGGTGGATGGATGGGTGGACAGATCAAAAAGTGGATATTTTATCTAATATTTGTGTATTATTATCTCATTTATAAGCACTAATTAAATGAGTATTAGCAGCCAGGTCCATACAGTATATATATATATTAGCTGCTGACCATAGTTACATGGCCAAGTCAGTCTCCTGACCTCAACCCGATTGAGCTGCATTTCACTCGCTGGAGACAAAACTAAAGGCAGAAAGGGCCACAAACAAACAACCACTGAAGTCCGCTTCAGTAAAGACCTGGCAAAACATCACAAAGAAGAACAAACCCGGTCTCTGCTGATGTCCATGAGTCTAGACTTCAAAGGATTCTCAACAAAAAATTAAAAATAAATATTGCATTTGAGCTCCTGAAAAAGGGGGAACTGTGTATAAAAATGGTTTTGATTCCTAAGAAATACATTTACATTTAGTCATTTAGAAGACGCTTTTATCCTATATAGTGACTTACAAATGAGGAGAATGGAAGAAATCAAAAACAACAAAAGAGCAATGATACATAAGTGATCAGTTAGCTTAGATTTAACAAATTCTTTTAAGAATAGAATTCGAATAGTGAGTGCTATATTTTTGTTTAACCCCTTGAATCATATCTTAAAAGTTTTCATTGTTGTATTTCAATTCTGTTCTGGTGAAAATGTTTGCAGTGTCCAAATATATCTGGACCTAACTGTTAGTATCTGTTTCAGTTAGGACATGTCCTTATAAGGCAGCTGCCTGCGTAGGGGGCGGACAGCGAGGAAGTGCACTTGATTTTGGAACACAGCCTTTGAGTTTCTTATTCTGCAGAAAGAATAACAAACCTCCATAACATTCTGTTTCAGTGCCACAGCAGCAGTAACTCATGAGATGCATTGTTGCTGGCTTATTTATATATCTCCGAGCACAAGGCTCCGCGGGCAAACTGGAGATCAGGTCACGAGATGATAATGCTAGACGGCTGATTGATTATTGGCACAATGAGTCCAGAGGAGCCAGAGATGGATGAGGAGGATCATCTGGGGTTTTTTAGCTGCCGGTTCAACATGACACCTCGCTGTCATTCAGATTACAACTCTGTTTTCTCCGAGACAGGCAGAGGACAGTCCACCGCCCACGCCAGAAACACCAGACACACAAGACGCTCATATTTGCATGGTATTGATTGTAGATTTGGAGGAACAATCGGGTTGTAAAGCAGGCTGCGTTTGCAAGATTTCATTGCATCCGTACAACATTCATTGTCTGATAGTCAATAAACCCTGGAGATGAGGTGCTTATTAGACACGATGTAAAAACAAATCTTGAGAAATAAGGTTTCATATTCCTTTTTTGTTGAGTATCAAAAGGCTTTTATGCCTCATATATTCTAATATAGTGAGAATATGGAGGAAAATAAAGATCACTTTCATTCAGAGAATGAAAGTGAGCAGAAATGTGGAATTTGCAGCAGATGATGATAATTCTATGATTGTAATGTAAATCAATGAGATCTTTGTAAAATTATATAAATATCAGTCATCACTCTATAATATATGGTCTTAGTAAGATGAGATTGAAATGATCCGAACATATAATGCAATGCAATCCGTTGCGGATTGAGAGATGAAGAAATAAACGCTCCTCAAAATATCATGATGATCATATCTGAACACGATTCAATTGTGCAATCTAACTGTCCTGAAAAGCACCTTAAGATGCAGACGTTATCTTGTTCTTTCGTTCTCCACTGAACTCGACAGGACAATCGCTGGATTTCAACAGTGTGCACTAATTGTAGTCTTTAAAGCCATTTGCCTCCCTGTTCACGACAGCAAGGTGGTTGATGTTATTTCTGTGTGTGCAAATCAAAGGCTGTTAGCACAGAAGTGATAAGAGACGCCGGCGATCCTCACCACCAGAAAACGAGTGACGGTTAATTACCTCCAGAGCTCTGCAAAGAACAGCTTTAATTAATGTAAAGTGCTGCTGAGATTGAGTCACAGGGGACGCTCGTCCCGAGTGTCTTCCCTTCAGCCGCCAGTGCTGATCTCCTGCTTGAGTTTAATTTGAAGTCTGTTTGCAGTAGCAGTGCTAATTTACTCCACGAGACGAGCTGTTACTTGAGCTGCAAAAGAGAGAAAGACAGTGCTAATATACAGAGGTGAAATCAACCCTGTTGCATGTATAGCACTCTACTGTAATGAACTTCATACACTAGCATCTCAGCTGCTGAAAGAAGGGAATGCTTTTATTTAGCAGTGACGAATCAAAAGTGTTATAATATTTCTGTTTCAAAGAAATGCTGATCTTTGATCTTGCTATTCATCCAAGGATTCTGAAAAGGAAAATGCATGACAGTTTCCACTAAAATATTAACTGTTTTCAACATCGATAAGTTTTGTGAGCAGCAAATCGTCATATTAGAATGATTTATAAAAACCGGAGTAATGCTGCTAAAAATCCAGCCGCGCGTCACAGAAATAAATTAAATTTGAACAGATATCCACATAGACAACAGTTATTTCAAATTGTAATAATATTACACAATTTTGCTGTTTTTACTGTATTTTATCAAATAAATGCAGCCTAGGTGATGAGCTGAAGACTCTTGTTTGAAAGCATTATAAAATCTTACCAACCTTACCAAACGTTTTGAATGATACCTTAGTAACAGTCAAAATACAACAATGTCAAATGGGTTTGAATGCAATTTTGCAGTTTGAGACTCCTGAAATGATGCTTATGGTCTCATCTGCTGAAATGTGATGTGATGCATGATGTTTTTGATCTGATTTGTGTAACAGGGCAGATCTCAGCGGAGGGCTTCGCCAGGTATCTGATCAGTGAGGAGAACAGTGTCATTCCTCCAGAAAAACTGGACCAGAGTGAAGACATGAGCTTCCCTCTCTCTCATTACTTCATCAACTCGTCCCACAACACTTACCTCACAGGTACACACACACACACACACACTCATATCTGAATGCAAATACAAAATTTATAAGATAATTTGTTATAATAATGCATTTAATTTTTTATAGCACCTGCTTAATAGATTAATTTATTTGAGTCAGTTTGCATAAAGCTGCTAAGGAGAAAAACAGGGTGTGAGAGGAATCTGTGTTTCTCTATAATCATAATTCCAAATCTGATTATTTTCTCTTTTGTATATGCATTAGTGCCTTTACATTTGTATTCTAAAGTCTACTTCCGATAAAGTGCATTATGTCACATGAGAAGCAATTATCAGGGGAGGGAGCTGAGAACATGCTAGCCGCAGAAACAAAGAGGAAATGAATAATGAATGTAATTATGGTCAATGTACTGCTAATGTACCAATCTAACACACAATGCTGCTAAAGTACACGCAGCAACCGGTGTTCTTAAAGGAGCAGCACACCCAAAAATCTATCTACTGTTTTCATTATGTTCAGCTTTATGACATTCAAGCCAGTATGATATTGCTGTTTTTTGTTTGTTTGTTTATAAAACACATAAGAAGAATCAAAAAAGGACAAAAAAACATGAAAGTATCATAATGCAGTCCATACTATCGAAGATTGTTTCTGCCATGGAATAAAAATAGAAAAGGTGATTGTGACTTTTTATCTCACAAATCTGACTTTTCTTGCAATTTTTACTCTCTTTTTTTGTAACTTTTTTTTCTCTAAATTCTTAGTTTAAATATCAAAAAATGTAAGTTATTTTCTCTCAATTCTGAATATACATCTGGCCATTTTTACTCTATCACAGCAATCTGACTTTTTTTCACAATCTTTACTGTTCTTCTCAGGATTCTGAGTTTAAATCTTGCAAATGTAACTCTTTTCTCTAAATTCCAAGTTGAAATATCACAAATGTAAATCTTTTCTCTAAATTCTAAGTTGAAATATCACAAATGTAACTCTTTTCTCTAAATTCTAAGTTGAAATATCACAAATGTAACTCTTTTCTCTAAATTCTAAGTTGAAATATCACAAATGTAACTCTTTTCTCTAAATTCTAAGTTGAAATATCCCAAATGTAACTCGTTTCTCTAAATTCTAAGTTGAAATATCACAAATGTAACTTTTTTCTCTAAATTCTAAGTTGAAATATCACAAATGTAACTCTTTTCTCTAAATTCTAAGTTGAAATATCACAAATGTAACTTTTTTATCTAAGTTCTAAGTTGAAATATCACAAATGTAACTTTTTTATCTAAGTTCAAGTTGAAATATCACAAATGTAACTTTTTCTCTCTAAATTCTAAGTTGAAATATCACAAATGTAACTGTTTTCTCTAAATTCTAAGTTGAAATATCACAAATGTAACTCGTTTCTCTAAATTCTAAGTTGAAATATCACAAATGTAACTCGTTTCTCTAAATTCTAAGTTGAAATATCACAAATGTAACTCTTTTCTATAAATTCTAAGTTGAAATATCACAAATGTAACTCTTTTCTCTAAATTCTAAGTTGAAATATCACAAATGTAACTTTTTTCTCTAAATTCTAAGTTGAAATATCACAAATGTAACTCGTTTCTCTAAATTCTAAGTTGAAATATCACAATGTAACTCTTTTCTCTAATTTCTAAGTTGAAATATCACAAATGTAACTGTTTTCTCTAAATTCTAAGTTGAAATATCACAAATGTAACTCGTTTCTCTAAATTCTAAGTTGAAATATCACAAATGTAACATTTTCTCTCTAAATTCTAAGTTGAAATATCACAAATGTAACTCTTTTCTCTAAATTCTAATTTGAAATATCACAAATGTAACTCTTTTCTCTAAATTCTAAGTTGAAATATCACAAATGTAACTTTTCTCTAAATTCTAATTTGAAATATCACAAATGTAACTCTTTTCTCTAAATTATAAGTTGAAATATCACAAATGTAACTCTTTTCTCTAAATTATAAGTTGAAATATCACAAATGTAATTCTTTTCTCTAATTTTTAAGTTGAAATATCACAAATGTAACTCTTTTCTCTGATTTCTAAGTTGAAATATCACAAATGTAACTCTTTTTTTTCTAAATTCTGAATATACATCTTGCCATTTGTACTCTCTTTTTCACTGAATTCTGAGTTCGGAATAAAAAAGGTAAGAACAACATTTCCACCTATTTTTTATGTCATGCATTTCAGACCTTTTCCCACAGATCTGCAAGTTTATAAAATCAGAATTGTTAGATTAAAAAGTCGCAAACCCATTTTTATTTTTTAAGTTTACATCTCATAATTCAGAATTTTTTTCACATCATTTTGAGAATCTAGCAATTCTCTGTTTTTTGGGGAATTCTGACTTCTACATCTGTACACTTTTTTCTTTCTTTTGCCAAAAAAAAGTATCTTCGACTTCTTTCTTTATATCGCATAACTCAGACTTTTCTTCTCAGAATTACATATAATTTAAATGTGCAATTCAGAGTTTTTAAAATCAGAATAACATTTTTTATTTTGTTTGATTCCATGGTGGAAACAAGCTTTCAACTCAAATAAAGTATTTGCATATTTGAGTGCATGCAGTAAGCTTGTGTGTGTGTGTGTGTTGTCAGCCGGGCAGCTCGCGGGGAGCTCCTCTGTAGAGATGTACCGTCAGACGCTGTTGTCTGGATGTCGCTGTGTGGAGCTGGACTGCTGGAAGGGCCGGACGGCGGAGGAGGAACCCGTCATCACACACGGCTTCACCATGACCTCAGAGATCTCCTTCAAGGTGACCCACCAGAGCTAGGTTCACATTGAGTTCTCACACAGCCTTTCATCAGTGCACGCTGTCAAGTAGTGCTTAACTCAGAGCTATTTTCTGCTTTTGGAGACGTTTCTATAAAAAAAAAGTAATTTTTTCACTGACTGATACACATTTCCATACAAAACCAATCTTCACTTTACAGCTCTGTGAGTGCTCATTTAATTTTATTAAAGCTAATTTATTTTTATAATTATTTGATTTGATTATGATTTCAGATTCCAATAAGAGTTTTGTATATTTATTAAATTTTTTAGAATTTATTCTTTATTTTATTTCATTTTATTCTGTTTTGTTTAATTTCAGATTCTAAAGAGTTTAGTACGTTTTATTTCTTACCATATTTAAGTCTAAACCGACAAATATAAATTTTCTTTTCTTTTCTTTTGATCTCACTTTTTAATTTTTTATTATTTTAATTTAATCCCATTTTTTTTTTCATTTTTATTTTATTTTATTTTATTTTATTTTCAGATTCCACAAAGAGCTCAGTACATTTTATTTCATGCTATATCTAAATCTATTCTGCGGAATTCCACTTAATTTGTTATTATTTTTATTTTCTTTTATATATATATATATTTTATATAATAAAACAAAGCTTAATAAAGTACATTGCATTCAGTAACAAGTTAAATAGAAAATACAATAATAAAAATCAGCTATGCCTATTCATTTAGTATTATAACTGCATTAAAAGAGAAATAAACTATATAAATTGAGCTATTCCACATATGTCCTGTTAGATAAATTACTCAGATAAAAACTAAATTCATCGCAATCTGTTCTTGTTTTCCAGGAAGTGATTGAAGCCATAGCAGAGTGTGCTTTTAAGACGTCTCAGTTCCCTGTCATCCTGTCCTTCGAGAATCATGTGGACTCGTAAGTGTAGAAGCTGCCGACTGCAACTATGGCAACAAGGAGAGGAGCGATTAGAAGTGTCTCTGAGATGCATAATTTGTTTTCAGTCATCACTGTTGTCTTGTGAGATGTCACACGCGCTGGCTCACTTCGTTTTCTACATCAAATCAGAGATGACATGCTGGAATTTCACTTCAGTCACATCACTGTAGATGTAGTCTCCAGAATGATGTGCATGAGAACATTGCCAGGTGCTACATTTGGAGACTTATTATAATTATGGTTTTATTTATTTTATTTTATGTTTTATTTCATTATGCTTTCAGCTTCCAGTTAGGGTTTGGGACATTTTATGTATTACCATATTACCATTTACCATATTTAGAAGATTTCCCCATAAATCAATTACATTTTTTATTCTATATTTTATTCTTCATTTTATTCTTTTATTCTTTTTTTTCATTATGCTTTCAGCTTTAAGTGAGAGTTTAGTACATTTTGTTTATTTTTGCCATATTCAAATTAAGATTTTATTTATTTAAATTAAGATGCTATTTTATTTCATATATTATTTTTTTATTTTAGATTATTTTTAACCATTATTATGCTTTTAGCTGCCAATAAGGTTTAGTTCATTTTATTACCAACTATTCTGCACTGCAGTATTCAAAATCTACCCCTAAATGAGTTTAAATTAAACTAATTAAATTAAATTAAATTAAATTAAATTAAATTAAATTTAATTTAATTTAATTTAATTTAATTTAAAAAAAATTTAATAATTATTATTCTTTTTTTCATTATTTTTTAAATTTTTTAATTTTTTTATTTGTATTTATTTTATTTTATTTTATTTTATTTTATTTTATTTTATTTTATTTTATTTTATTCCAGTATGATTTTTTGCATATAACATATAAGATTTTGTTTATCTATTCAGCAGAATTTTCCAAATCTCCCCCCATAATTCAGCAAAGGAATGATAAAAACGGTCTGCAGATTTCATCTTGCTCTTGGACTTTATACTGTCATTTAGTGAAGTTGATGCAGCAAATGTTACGAAGCGCTAATTTGTTACTCTCTGTTTATGCAAAAATGGCTGTTTCATGTGTTTCTGTTGAATGGCAGCCCCAAACAGCAAGCCAAAATGGCAGAATATTGCCGATCGATATTCGGGGACGCTCTTTTGACCGAGACTCTGGAGAAATATCCTGTAAGTGTCTCTGTCCCTGATGCATTTGTGCTCTGTTTTCAGCCAGCGTTCTCCTGACTGATTCTGCTGTGTTTCAGCTCGAGTCCGGTGTTCCTCTGCCAAGCCCTCTTGAGCTCAAGGGAAAGATCCTGATCAAGAACAAGAAATCTCACCCCAAAGCGTCAGACGGCAGCACGAAGAAGAAGCTGTCCGAGCAGGTGTCCAACACTAACAGTGACTCGTCCAGCGTCTTCGAGCCGTCGTCTCCCAGCGCTGGACACGCAGGTATCACACCCTCAAATCTGCATGACTGAATTAAATAAGATTGAATTCATTAATCATTTTAAATATTAAATTAATATTAATATTAATTAATTAAAAAAAAATCTTATTTTTTTTAAATATAATTTAAATGTTCATTTAGATGTTTTAAAACATAAAAACTGTAGTGCTGCTGTTATTAGCATATATTAATTGTAAATAAAATATAATGAACTTAAATTTGTGTAAATGTTTAAACTGTATATATAAATAAAAAAATATATATATAAAATAAAATAAAAATGTGTATACATTTTTGTAAAGTTGTAATTATTCAATATAATATAATTTAATCTGTAAATTTTATGTAATATAATATAATATAATATAATATAAAATAAATACATTTAAATTTGTATTTGTAAATCGTAATATAATATATTGCAACTAAACCTGTAAATTGTAAATAAATTAAAAGATTGTAAATAAAATAAAAGATTAATTTGTAGGTGTATCTAAATTTTAATTATACAATATAATATAATAATGGATGTATCAGTAAATCACGAATAATTTAAATTTAAATTAAATACATCAATTATAAATGTACAATATTATAGTATAGGATAGTAAATAAAAAATTCTGAATTCTAAAGGATATAAACTAAATTAAAATGACATTTATAAATTGAAAACGAACACAATTTTATATAATAAATAATAAAGTAATTTGTAATTTGTAACTTAAAGATATATTAAATAAATAATAAAGATAATAAACAAAAACATTAAACTGCATATATATATATATATATATATATATATATATATATATATGTATATATATATATACGCACAAATGAAAAAGATTGCATTAAATGACAATTATTTTATTTGCTAGTAATTATTTAATGATAACTAAATAATATAATAGATCACACAAAAATTACAATTCCACGTAATTTATTTATTAGTACTTATTTAATGATAGATTAATACATCACCCTTTCATGTGCATGAATATTATTTACTTTATTTATCGATGTTTAATAATAAATAAATAATCGCATAACTTATTTATATTTGTGTACAAATGAAACTGATCAGACATAAATGACAGTAGTCTAATTTATTTATTGCTATTTATTTAGGGATAAATAAATAATGAAATTAAGAACTTGTACTTATTTTTTGCAATAAATTAAACAGATCACCAAAAAAAAAAAAAAAAACAATTAAATGCATTCATTGATAGATAAAACAATAATAATTTAGATTTGTGCACAAATCACCCATAAATAATTTGTTTAATTATTTATTTCATAATACATGAATAATTAATTAAACAATTGATGACTGGATCCTGTTTTTGTGCTTCAGCGTCTGCAGAAGTGGAGGCTGAGGATGATGATGATGAAGATGATGATGATGATGACTGTAAGAAGTCCATGGATGAGGTCAGGATGCTTTTTATCATACTATTGATGCATATTTTGAATCAGCTTTTATTTGTATATTTTAAGTTTTTTATTTTAGTGGAAATTTGAGTAACTTTTTTTATGTGCTTCGTTGTTATTTTCTGTTTTTAATTTACATGTAGCTTTTTTTAGTTTTAAGTTATTTTAGTATTTTTAATTAATATAAATAACCATTAATATTTCAGTTATTTTAACGTTTCTCATTTCGATTTTTTTAATAAGCTATATATATATATATATATATATATATATACACTTCTATATACCTTTGAATCTATTTGATCTCAGTTTTAGTAATTTTAGCGTAAAAAAACATATTTATTTAAATTAGTTGGGCAACATGTCGAAATTCTATTTTTGTAGGTTTTTTTTTTTTTTTTATGTAGCTTTAATTTATTTTTATTTCATTTTTAACTTTCTAAATATGTTTAACTAGTTCTAATTTCTAGTTGTTTTTCTTATTTCTTATTTCTAATTCTTTTTCTATTTTTTGTCTAATATTTACAGTTTAATAGTTGTACTTTTAGTCTCACTTTGAAGCGGATTAATTGGTGATTTTGAGCTCATGCACAGACGTGAATTACTCTGCTTGTAAATAAAAGGTTTTGACTCTTGTGTACATTTTCACCAAAGGAGTACAGAATAAGGTTTGAAACTCTTAATCATTCACAAACTGATGTCCACACTCCTCATGAGCTCAAACTCTGATGTTATTGGTGATCTTCTTCAGGGTACAGCTGGATCTGAAGCCTTTGCCACTGAAGAAATGTCCACGCTGGTCAACTACATCCAGCCCACCAAGTTCCACTCGTTTGAGATTTCCAAGAGTAAGTTTTGGCCACATATGATGAAGAGTTGACCCATCTGAAGATCTGATTCAAACCAGATCGGTCTGCTTTCAGAGAGCAAACGCAGTTATCAGATGTCGTCGTTCGTGGAGACCAAAGCGCTGGAGCATCTCACCAAGACACCGGTGGAGTTCATCGAGCATCCTTTCAAACACAGCACACATTTCTGACCGCAAACCAGGACAAGAGCATCTATTATTCATGCCAAAACTTATGACCTAAATAATCCAATCTGTCAGGAAGATTTCAGAACAGCATCTGACTCGTGCCCTGTTTGCAAGTCTTCACAAGACATTTAATATGTTTGTGTGAAGAACAGATGGAAATGTATAGTATTATTCATTTAAATGTAGCTTTAATTGACACATGTTTATATTTAGATGTGATACCTTAATATGTATGCATCTGAGATAAATTACACCAAGCTTCTTTTGTTTTATTTATCAAAAAAAAAAAAAAAATTATATATATATATAAATAACAATTAAGTACATTAGCACAGTATTTATAAAAAATATATATAATATATTTTAATATATTAAAAAATGTATATAATGTATATAAAAATGTTATAGGTATATTTTGATGCCAAAATTGATGATAAATGATATAATAATGTTATAATGTAGGTGTTCAGTTTAGATTCCTAAATTGTATTTTGTTGTAGAAAAGTACTAAAAAGGGGAAAGAAATGTTCCACAAAAAATAAAACAATTACACAAATAATATCATTTACATTTAAAAATTCAGTTTGATGAAAAACACAAAAGATGGTAATTTCAAAATAAAAATACATTAAAAATACATTTTATAAATTAAACTATATATAAAAATAATAATGTTTTATTTCAGTGAGATGCCAAGTCAACATTTCTAATTCCTTATTTTTTCTAATGTCTATATTTTTTTCTACTTTCTAGAAATTTTTAGGTTTTTTTTTTTGTTTGATTTTGAATTGATTATTATTATTTTTTTTTATTTAGTTTTTTTTTTTTTTTTTTTTTATAGTTTTAGTCATCGGTAGCAGCACTAGGACATACATCAGCCAAATTGATTAAGTAGATTTATTTAAAATAATAATAATAATAAGTATATTAAAATGCAATTTTAAAATATACAAAAAAAATATTTGTTTATGAAAAAAAGAAAAAAGTAACCGTTTTAATGTTTTGTCAGGTGATGATGATGACACCGGTCTGTGTATGATTTGTTGATGTATCTGTGTAATTGGTTACGACGCTCCCTTAACCGTGTGCGTGTAGATACAACAAGTTTCAGCTGAGCAGGATTTATCCCAAAGGAACGCGTGTGGATTCCTCCAACTACATGCCGCAGGTCTTCTGGAACGCCGGCTGTCAGCTCGTGGCACTCAACTTTCAGACCATCGGTGAGAGACCGGGAGCAATGAAGACGCTTCGGGAGAGCCTTATGAAATTATGACTTAACTGTAATATGAAATCTCCACTGTAATCTGACTTTTTTACTCGCCTCTCTCTCAGATCTGTCCATGCAGCTGAACCTCGGCATGTACGAGTACAACGGGAAGAGCGGCTACAGACTCAAACCAGAGTTCATGAGACGACCGGACAAGAACTTCGACCCCTTCACAGAGAGCACTGTGGACGGCATCATAGCCAACACCTTATCAGTGAAGGTCAGACGCATAAGTATAACATCTCAGCTTTCAGCACATTAAAAGCTTTCATGGCACACGAGACTGTAGCCAGAACCTTTAGTACAAGGATATTAATATTCAATGCATTATTGTATTGATAAATGATTTGATGTAGTTCTTTTTTGTTTTATTTATTGTGTTTAGTGTAGATTTATGTTCAAGTTTTAATGCCTAAATTAGTTTTTGTTCCATAAAAATACTATAAAAGTGTAATTTTTTGATTGAAATTTTGGTTCAGTTTTGATCTTGTCAAATTGGCTTTTGTTCCAAAAAAATTCCATAAAAGCTTATATTATTTGTAATTTCAATTATATGTTCAACTTTGAAACCCAGAAAAAAAAATATTTAATCCAGAACAAATACTCTAAAATTATATAATTATTATTTTTTTTAATTTATGTTTAATTTTGAATGCCAATATATATATATATTTTTTTTTTAGAAAAATGGCCTAAAATTATATAATTTATAACTGGAATTGACAGTATATGTTTAAAATTGATGCTCAAAAAATTATGTAATTTATCATTCAAATATATTGCCAAATGTAAAAAAAAAAAAAAATTATTGAAAAATACTATAAGATATAATTAATGATTATTTAATTTTGATGCCAAAATGTGTTTTTAAGAAAATTATTTGTAAAAAAATTATGTAATGTATAATTTAAATGTATAGATGTCTTAATTTGTTTGGATCCTGAAAAGTACAATAAAAAAATATTTAATTTGACGATGATTTAAATAATGATACATTTTATGATATAAATTTTTTAAATTGCTTTTCTGCCTAAATATTTTTTTGTTCCTGAAAAGTCCTGTAATTTTTTTTTTTTATTTGATAGTTAAAGAAGGCTAATGTAGGCTAATTTGTGATCTAAATTTGTTTAATTGTTTATATGCTTACATTTTTATTGAGATAGCAGGAAACAATTTAAGTTATTTTTTCCTGTTCTCTTTTTTAAAAAATCCAAAGAAAGCTAAAGTTTCCAAAGTCTGCATTGCTTGTTTTGATTTTCAAGGGGTGTAGAATTAAGTTGAGATGCTTTACCATGTCCCCACCAATATATCAGAGACTAAATTGTCCCTAAATTGTATGTTGTTTGCGGATATGTCCCACCAATGCCGAAATCAAACTTTCGCCCTTGATGTATTGTCATTGTATCCTGGTTTCCTGAGCTCTGGTTATGTGTTTATATGTCATCTATATCTCGATGTCTCTTCAGATCATATCAGGACAGTTTCTGACTGACAAGAAGGTGGGCGTTTATGTCGAGATTGACATGTTTGGACTCCCCGTTGACACCAGACGAAAAGCGCTCAAGACAAAGACGTCCCAGAGCAACGCCATCAACCCCGTGTGGGACGAGGAGCCCATCGTCTTTAAAAAGGTACGGCTGTTTCTGTAAGCGTTCTTCAGGCGCTCGGAGAGCGTGAAATCAATAACGGTGTTGTTTCTGGGTCAGGTGGTGTTGCCCACGCTGGCGTCCCTCAGGATAGCCGTGTATGAAGAGGGCGGAAAGTTCATCGGCCATCGCATCATCCCCGTCTCAGCCATCCGTCCGGGTGAGAATCAGCCTGAGCCACTGGATGCACTGACTCTTTTCAGCCTGAAATGTGCTGTCGTTTATGTTTTTATAAACAGCGATGATGTCATAACAGTAATTTCATATGATTAGTTCCTGTGGCTCAGTGGTAGAGCATTGCATTAGCTGCGCAAAAGGTTATGGGTTCGATTCCCAGGGAACACGTGTTAGGTAAAAAATGTTAGCTTAAATGCATTGGATAAAAGCGTTCGCTAAATGCATAAATTTAATTTAATCAGTCTTTTCTTTTTTTTGCATTTATTTAACCTTCACATTGCAAAGATAGTGTTGCATTAAAGGGATGCTCCATCCCAAAATGAAAATTCTTTCATTATTCACTTACCCCCGTGTCGGTCCAAACCTAGCTTAATTCGTCTTTGGAACACAATTTAAGGTATTTCGGATGAAAACCGGGACTGCCAAATATATAACAGTGTAAGTATGAAAAGCATCGTCAGAATAGTTCAACTAAATAGTGGTTCAACCGTAACGTTATGAAGCGACGTCAATACTTTTTGTACACGAAGAAAACAAAAATAAACGACTTTATTCAACAATTCCTCTCCTCTGTGTCTCTCCAAAACCGCGTAGCACTATTTCGGCAAATCTGGTGGCTTACGATTTTCTATGTCAGTCGCGCAACAAGAATACGTTTTTAAAACGCGAATTTATACTTTGGTTTGAAAGCAAACAATGCATCGGCGGAGCGTGCTTAATGAAGAAAATTTCATTTTGGGGTGGAGTAACCCAATTTCACGAATATAGAATCAACCAGGAGTTATTATAAAAATAAATAAATTCAGTAACAAATACTGTAAATAAAGAAATAAGATTGCGAGATTAAAGTCATAATAGTTTGAGAATAAAGGTGTAGCATTATGTACGACGGCATTTTTGTGTCACTGTATGGATATATTTTTTAAAATAATAATTATGATGATATTTCAATAATAAAAATAACCCCAAAAATTACTAGAATAAATTAGAAGCAATACGGAAATATAGTCAAAATATTTTGAGAATAAAGTCAAAATTGCGAGAATTAAGTTACAATTTTTTTTGAGTATTGTGCATGGAAATAGCTCAGATTGTGAGCACCAGGAGAAATTCAACTGATTTGGATATATATTGCATTAGATTAATAGCAGAAATCATAACATGATGTCAGGAACGTTACGTCTTTGATTGCATTTTACGTACTTTAAATATAAAACAAAACCCCAGCTTTCAAATTCTGTCAGTTTTATAGCGAAATACAAACAATATATGATGCAATAATGTGTTTTATCATGCTCTTTAATGTGACGTGAACGATCGCTGTATTCACCTTATAAAAAAGCGGCATGAGAATCAATCATCTTTTCAATCACAATGAGTAAATCCGTTCATTATACTGTTTTTCATGCCTTCAGATTGTAATAAAGAGGAAAACACACAAAAACACATCATATTGATTAACTGCGATATATTGTGATTAAAGAATTGTTCTTCAAATGAAAAAAAAATAGTTATTGAAGGTAATATTGCTAGTTATTCAGTTTACATTTTTATTTTACGTGCTATAATGTATATAGAGTTGTACTTTTTATTTTATTCCATTGTATTATGAGAGAATATAAAAGTTTGTTTGGATTTTATGTGATTTTTGTTTTGCATTTAATTTAGTGCTACATTATTGTAATAATTAATTATTATTATTAGTTGTCCTTCTATTGTATTGTATTGTAAAGGGGGAAATAAAATACGATTTCAGTTGATTTTATGCTTTTTAGCATTGTTATAATAATTACAGTTATTAAGATTACATTATTTATATATATTAATAATAGTACTGTTATTAACAATACATTTTACAATATAAAAATGAAGATTTAGTTTTACTTTTATATGTTTTTAGCATTTTAATTTAGATTTGTAGTATACTAATAAGAACTTACAGTATTGTTATTAATATTATTATTATTTTGCAACATGCAAATTGCATTGCATTGTATCACTACAAGACATTTTGCCACTTGAAAATGCAGTTTTGGTTAATTATTATTCTTTTTTTTTTTTGCTAAAACATAATTTTGTCATATTCTCACAGGTTATCGTTACATCGGACTGAGAAATGAAAAGAATCAAGCGCTGACTCTTCCTGCTTTGTTTGTGTATATCGAGGTGAAAGACTATGTTCCTGATACATTCGCCGGTAAGAAATGAATTTCTATAATCATATGCAACCTTAAATAGATTTCAAACACTAAAAATAACTAATTATCTGTCAGTAGCATATGAATAGAATGGTAAATACGAGTAAATCTCACAAACAGTGTGGACCATTATTAAGGAATCACATTTTGCATAAAAGAAAGACCATCAGCCTTCTTTGAATTATTAAAGTCACATGAAAACAAAGTGACTTCATTTATGAAAAGTGTTAAAGTTAAAAATGAGGCATCATTCATTCAATATGCATATATGTGTTGAGAATTATATATCAAAAGTGATGTAGACCCAACAGAAGATGTCAGATGTTTTATTTGATGTAAATTAGATCAAATAATAGTTTATAATAGTCAGACTTTTAGTTCTTCATTAGAGAATGTTGAATATTACAAGGTGATTTTTAAAAGAGATATTTCCTATAAAATGCCAAGAAATCAGTATTTTCCAAAATGTTTCTTAACTAAGGGTTTCCATTTGTACTAAAGCTTCAGATATTATGTATGTATGAGCCAATTAAAAGAGGCAAACCAGTGCTGTTTTTTTGTTTGTTATTTTATTATTTTGAATTTGCTAAATATTTTGAAAAAGATATTGTTGTAAAAAAAGCTAATTATTTAATGTAACTTATTAAATCAAATATTAAGTCAAATATTAAATCAAATATAATATATATTATGTTATTTCGATTAATTGATTTTTTTAAGTTTAAAAGTTGATATGTATAAAATTAAATATAATATTTTTTAGTTTCTTTGGCAATTATTTTAGATTTTTAATGGTTTAAAGTTGCAAAATATATAAAAAAAGACGTTAATTAATTAAGTTAACTAAATTAAATGCTGAAATAACATAAAACATCAAAGGTAATATTTTTAACATGTATTTGACTATTATTTGTTTTTTTTAAGATTTTTAAGTCGGAAAAAAATGAAAAAGTTTTAATTGTTAACTTAAATGCTAGATCCATATATAAAATGAAATATCATATATTTTAATATATTTAGCTATTATTTTGAATGTTTTAAATGTTTAAAGTTGCAAAATATTGTGAAGAAGTTATTGTTAACTAGAAACTGTTAATTGTCGACTAAATTAAATGCTGAAATAATATATAACATCAAAATAACATTTATTTATTTATTTGACTATTATTTTTGTTGTTTTTTTAAAGTCGAAAAAAATAGAATAAGGTATTATTGTTAACTAAAGTGCTAAAGTCATATATAAAATGAAATATGATATATTTTAATATATCTGGCTATTATTTTCGATGCTTTAAAGGTTTAAATGTTTAATGTCACAAAATATTGTGAAAAAGTTATTGTAAATTAGAAACATAAATGCTGAAGTCATATTAGATATATATCTATATATATATATTTTTTTACTATTATTCTGAAGTTTTTTTTTTTATTATTTTAATTGTGAAAAAGTTTTAATTTTTTTACCAAAATGTATTTATTTTTCTATTTTTTGGGTGCTTTTTGAAAGGTTTGAAGTTGCAGAATATTGTGAAAAAGGTAATAATTGATAACCAAAATGCAACTGTCATATGAAATCAGATATTATATTTTCCAGATTTTTTTTCTATTATTTTTAAGGGTTTTTTGTGTGTTTTTTTATTATTGTGAATAGTTATAATTATTAACCAAAATAAATTTATTTTTCTATTAATTTTGGTTACTTTTTGATATTTTTGAAGCTGCAAAATATTGTGATAATTGTTAACCAAAATGCAAATATCATATGAAATCAAACATTGTTTTATTTTATTTTATTTATTTATTTATTTATTTTTTATTATTATTATTTGAGATGTTTTTTGAATTTTTGAAGTTGCAACCTTGTGACAAAAGTTATAATTGTTAACCAGAAGCTGTTTAATGTTAATTAACTGCATAAACAACATCAAATCTATTATTTTGGAGTGTCTTGATGCCTGTGAAGTTGACTCTGGAGTGTGTTGTGAGTTTGCTGACGGTGTGTGTGTGTGTGTGTTTCTGTGCTGATCAGATGTCATCGAAGCGCTGTCCAACCCCATCAGATACGTCAACCTGATGGAGCAGAGATCCAAACAGCTGGCTGCGCTCACTTTAGAGGAAGGAGAAGAAGAGAAAGACACCAGAGAGGTAGAAACGTCTCCAGATCTCCAGCGCTGAAGAGCTCAGATAGAGACAGCAGCTCAGATTTCTTCCTTGTAATGAATCAGTGGTTTCTCAGCGGTCTGTCGCTGTGAAACTGAACAGTATTGGAGGTTTTGATGACGGAGTGTGTCGTTCTCCAGGTGGATCCTGGTGTTGAAAACCCTTCGGAGGTGAAAAGCGAACCCAAACCCGTCCCGGTTGAGAACGGCTTGAGTCACACCCCGAGCGCTGCTCCGAAACCCGCGTCCCAGATCAACACACAGCCGCAGTCCACAGGTCAGAGCTTCTCAGTCCAAACCTACTGATGAGTTTCACTGGATGTGCATCAATCTTCTCTGATCTTATTATGATTCAGGCTCAACCAAACCAGCGGCCAAGACTGAGGATCTGATTCAGAGCGTCCTCACCGGTCAGTGACCCAAACGCTTTTTATCACTCAGACCTTTCTGACCTTTGTTTATTCTGTCATTTTATTTTAATATGTAGTAATATATCATGTTTATATATATATAATTAATTAAATTACATTGTATTATTATTATTATTATTATTATTATTATTATTATTATTATTATTATTATTATTATTATTTACTTTTTTATATTAACAACATAGTTAATTAAAATGTATTAAAATACAAAAGAATACAGAACTATAATGCATTTTATATACACATATACAGAAAAAAGAGGCTAAAATAAAGAAAGCATAGCAGGTTATTTAAAAAACAAAAAAAAAATTTTTTACTTGTAATGACATTGTGTAAAATATAATTTAGTTTAATATATAAAACATTATTATTTTGTTTTATATTTCATTAATATATACAATCTATTATATACAATATTATTTTTTGTTGTTTTTAAAAATGAATAACCATCTAAAATATTTTATGAGTAACATATATATATATATATATATATATATATATAATATGTAATTTATATACGTTATATTATGTTATGTTATATTATACTGTTAACAAATTATTGATATTATTTATATTAATACTTTAGGTGTGTGTGTGTGTGTGTGTGTGTGTATGTGTGTGTGTGTATATATAAATATATATATATGTACATATATGATGTTATTTAAAATGTATATATAAAATGTTATATAAAAATAACATTGCTAGATTATATATTAAGTATGTATGTCTATATATAATAAATGTATGTTTCTGTAGACATAAAAAAAAACAACAACAAAAAAATCAAAATAAGATCAAAATAGAGAAAAATAAAAACTATATATAAACAGATAAAAAAAATAGCATAATCCAGTCAAGTGTGCGATATAAATGATGTCTGTGCTTCAGGGCAGCTGTGTTTTGCTTGTTTTATGTGAGCAATCAAAGCCTCAGGTTGTGTTTTATTTGGTAGCCGTTGAGTTTCAATCATGTTTAATTCACTGTACGTTACTGAAAGTCCATCGATATGAGCTTCAGAAAAGGTTTATTAGATATGGAGGTGATGATGATATTATAAAATCAAATGTTATAATCCGTGAAGAGATGGAGGCGCAAACCGTGGAGGAGCTGAAACAGCAGAAGGGCTTCGTCCGAGAGCAGAGACGACATTATAAAGAGATGAAGGACCTGGTGAAGAAACACCACAAGAAGACCACCGAGATGATCAAGGAGCACACGTCCAAATACAACGAGATCCAGCACGACTTCCTGCGCAAACGAGCCGTCCTGCTGAAGTCTGCCAAACGAGACGGTAAGAAGAGGTAGGTAGAGTCCGGTCCGGTCACGCACTTTCCTTTACTGACCACAGGTGAAAACATGACCGAGAGAGGTCCACGAGAAGACCAATATGCTGAAAGCACGAAAATACAATAGACTCAACGTTTAGTTTAGCATGCACATGTGTGATCCTGGAGCACAAGACCAGAAAATTGATGTTTGTGCCTCAACTAAAAGCTGGAAAAATAAACCTTCCATTGATGCATGGACAATATTCGGCAAC
Organism: Carassius gibelio; assembly: GCF_023724105.1. Lineage (NCBI taxonomy): Eukaryota > Metazoa > Chordata > Actinopteri > Cypriniformes > Cyprinidae > Carassius > Carassius gibelio. The sequence goes on from NC_068412.1 coordinate 27,592,948, forward strand.
TATTGGAAAATCTGGAATCTGAGGGATGCAAAAAACTCTTAAATACCGAGAAAATCATCTTTAAAGTTGTCCGAATGAATTCTTAGCACTGCATATTACTAATCAAAAATGAAGCTTTGATATATTTACAGTAGGAAATGCATAAAATATCTTCATGGAACATGATCTTTACTTACTATCTTAATGATTTTTGACATAAAAGAAAAATAGATACCGGTAATTTTGACCCATACAATGTTTTTTTTGGTTATTGCTATAAATACACCCCAGCGACTTAAGACTTTTTCCATTTATCAGACACTTTTATCCAAAGCGACTTACATTGCATTCATGCTAACAATTTTCTCTGAACATGTGTTACCTTGCGCTTGCTAATGCAATGCTCTACCACTTGAGCTACAGGAACAATTTTGTGCTCCACGGTCACATAAACATATATATTCCCATATGCACATATATTTTGCATACATATAAATGCGTTTTGAATTGCTCAGTTGTCTAAAACATCACCCTGATGGGAACAAGTTAAGCTGGCAGTGCAAGGGGTGTAACTTTAGCTGTATAAATGATTGAACTGCTGTGTGTGTCTCGGCAGGTGTTTGTCGTCCAGTCCTGAACACGGACCGTCGTTCTTCGAGCAGGAACTGGCCGATCTGGATCAGGAAAGCGGACAGAAACTGTCCGAACTCAAAGAACAGCAGCAGCAGCAGCTGCTCAGTCTGCGTCAGGAGCAGTATTACAGCGAGAAATACCTGAAGAAAGAGCACATCAAACAGGTCAGATCAGAGACGGGACGCAAAGAACAGTTACATTCTTAACTGGAAGAAAAGAGAGAGTAAATATAACAAATATACAGGAAATAACCAAACCATGGCTAAAAGATTTCAAAACCTACCATATTTTCCGGACTATAAGTTGCACTTTTTTTCATAGTTTGGCTGGTCCTGCGACTTATAGTCAGGTGCGACTTATTTATCAAAATTAATTTGACATGAACCAAGAGAAATGAATCAAGAGAAAACATTACCGTCTCCAGCCGCCAGAGGGCGCTCTGTGCTGCTCAGTTCTCCTGTAGTCTACACTGAAGACATAGAGCGCCCTCTGGCGGCTGGAGACGGTAATGTTTTTATATTTGTTCTAAATAAATGCGACTTATAGTCCAGTGCGACTTATATATGTTTTTTTCCTCATCATGACGTATTTTTGGAACGATGCGACTTATACTCAGGTGCGAATTATAGTCCAAAAGATACGGTAATTTAAATATTACATTTGGAAAATGTATAACAATACAGAAGTGTAATGAATGTATGAAAATAATTCAGAAAGTGTGTTTCTTGTTTGAAAAATAGTATTAATTGATAATGTTAGTTATTAATACAAACATATTAATTATTTAGATATTAATATATTAATTGTGTGTCCATGTATAGTGTGTGAGGAAAAGATTAAATATTAAAATAAATATAATATAAATAATAATAATAATAATAATAATAATAATAATGTGATATATATATATATATATATATATATATATATATATATATATATATATATATATATATGAAGTAATATAGAAATATAAATAATACATAAAAAATAATTAAACCAACTGTGCAATATTTAAGATGTGTGTATCTTGAGAGAGGCTGTATTTTATTTATTAAATAGTATTAATGAATAATGTTAGTTATTAATACAAAAATATTAATTATTTGGATATTAATATATTAATTGTGTATCAATGTATAGTGTGTGGAGAAAATTATTAAATATTAAAATAGATATATAAATAATAATAATAATAATAATAATAATAATATTAATGTGATACATAATACATAAAAAAATAATTAAACCAAGTATGCAATATTTAAGATGTGTGTATCTTGAGAGAGGCTGTATTTTATTTACCGTATTTTTCAGACTATAAGTCGCACCTGAGTATAAGTCGCATCAGTCCAAAAATACGTTATGATGAAGAAAAAAAACATATATAAGTCGCACTGGACTATAAGTCGCATTCATTTAGAACCAAGAGAAAACATTACCGTCTCCAGCCTCCAGAGGGCGCTCTATGTCTTCAGTGTAGACTACAGGAGAACTGAGCAGCATAGAGCGCCCTCTGGCGGCTGGAGACGGTAATGTTTTCTCTTGGGTCATGTCAAATTAATTTTGATAAATAAGCAACTGACTACAAGTCGCAGGACCAGCCAAACTATGAAAAAAAGTGTGACTTATAGTCTGGAAAATACGGTACTTAATGTTAGAAATCAGATCTAAATTATTGAAGCATTTCAGATATGCAGCTTTAGAAAACTTTTCATCGTTTTTTGTATTTTTCTCAATCCGTCTGAGAGTGAAATGCTGTGTCTGCAGTTGATCGAGAAGCTGACGGCCATCGCTGAAGAGACTCAGAGCAACCAGATGAAGAAAATCAAGGAGCTGTGTGAGAAGTGAGTCTTTCTGAACATCACCGGCCTCTTTAATAATTCATAAGGTCATGTCGAGTCACCGTCTGTGTTCACAGAGAGAAGAAAGAGCTGAAGAAGAAGATGGACAAGAAGAGACAAGAGAAGATCAATGAAGCCAAAACCAAGGAGAAACACCTGACAGAAGAGTAAGTCTTCATCTGCTCCTCTTCATGCTTCTTTTGGGATTTAGATGAGTATATTAAAGCATATTTGGCCTCTGAACAATATTAAAATATTAATGGTAAATAAAAAAAAATAAAAAAAAATACTGATAAACCACATTTAATAATTATATTAATTTGTGATACTAATTGCTTGCATTATTTAATATATTTACATTTTATTCATAATGACCCTTCCATGTTTTTTTTCTTATCTATTCTCTTATTTTCTGTGAATGTGTACATAAAAATAAATGTATTAAATATTATAGTTATTTTCTCTATACTGTGTAATATAAATAAAATAAAAAAAACATTAATACATTTAATTAAGTTGAATTAATAATAATAATCTTCTAAGAATTTCCATACAAGAATATATATATTTTACTATTATAATAATATTTTCAGTATATGTGTATGGATATTACAAAAACATGAATCAGATATATTATTTGATATTTTAATATGAAATAATAATAATAATCTTCTAACTAAATGTGAATCTCTTTATAGAGAGAGAGAGAGGAAGGTTATTTTTATTAATGCTCTGGGAGGCAATTAAAGGAATGATTTGTATTATTCTTCATAAAGCTGTCCTCTAGATGGCAATGAAAGCGTGTTAAGAGTCTCGGTGTGTTTCAGGGAGAAGCTGGAGATCAACAGGTCGTACGTGAACGAAGTCGTGCAGCACATCAAGAGGGTAAAACAGCTTCATCAAAACCAGATCAAACATGACTCTTCAGACTTCACACTGTTCGTCTTTTCTCTCTCTAGCTGGAAGACGCTCAGACTAAAAGACACGAGAAGCTGCTCGAGACTCATAAGAGCGTCCTGCAGCAGATACTAGACGAGAGACCCAAGGTAAGAGTCTACTGTGTTTAACTGCAACACCTCAAATAAAGAAGTCTTAATATCACATAAATGAACACAGAAGAACTCATTTGATTAAGTATAAAACTGTGCATGCTAATTCAGAATTACAGCACTTTGGTGTCAGTGGATAGAAATATTAACCAATGGAAACATCTCAATTGCATTTGCAAATAAACAAATGCACAGAGGTCTTTTTCTTTATTAGTGGCCGAACAACAGAAGAGGACGGTTCAAAAGGGCATGCAATATTATCGCATCAATTTAAACAATTATGCATTATGTTAAATAACATATTAATGTTTCTTAGTGTCTTAAATGTTTAGAATTGTATTAATGCATTTGCTTTTTGTCGATCCACTGTTTAAAACGATTAAAAATATGTCAATGTGCACATTGGAAAACTTCATAAATATAGCGATTTTTTAAGATAACGGCTCCAGACTTTAAGGCCTTGTGCATCAGATATGATGCAGGGTTAATGACAATTCAGTCATCATTAAAAGTCCTGTTAAAGACAGGTTTATAACAACAACACGAGGGAACGATACCCTTCAAATATTAAACACTTAACACATGAAATATTTCATAAGCTGTCAGGAGTGTTTACTGTGATCATCTGGCACATTTTTAGCGAGGATCCTAATACAGAAACAGAGAAGATGTGCTTTTAAATGGCACTACAGATCTATTATTATTATATTATTGAGTATTATTATAGCAATATTTTGTATGTTTTTTCCTTGAAGTCATTTAATAATAATTTTGGTCATTTTTTTTTGCACCAATTGTATTTTTAATGTATCATTAGATTTTTTTTTTAAATTAAATTATACCTTTATTTATCAAATTCTTTATTTTCTGGGTGATTTTCCAACCACTGGTTCATATAAAGCTGGCTATTTCTAATTTTTATAATTTATTAATGTTTCTTTTTTTCTTGTAGTCCTTTTAATAATGTAAATGAGGGTTTTTGCACAGAATTTATTTAGAAAATTAGGATTAATGTATTTATGATATATTTAGGTTTGGTATTAAATTACATATGCATTTATAAAATGTATTAATTTATTTTTTGGGACAATTTTCTATCTTCTCTCTCTCTCTGTATTTATGTATTTATAATAATAATTAAAATTATTAAACATATTTATTTATTTTCGTAGACGTTTACCACTTTTATTTATTTGTTTTCTTTAAGTCCTTTCACAATTTTAGTCAAGTTTTTTTTCATTAAATTTATTAAAAATTTATAATAAAAAAATATTTATTTATTTATTTATTTGTTTGTTTATTTTCGTAGACTTTTACCACTTAATTTTTTTTTTCCTTTAAGTCCTTTCCCAATGTTAGTCAAGTTTTTTTCATTAAATTTATAAAAAAATTATAATAAATAAATATATTTATTTATTTATTTATTTATTTGTTTATTCTCGTAGACTTTTACCTCTTTTATTTTATTTATTTTTTCCTTTAAGTCCTTTCATAATGTTAGTCAAGTTTTTTTTCATTAAATGAAATGAAATAAAGCTTTTTTGCAGTTGTTTCACTAAATGTAGTTTTGTTTTCATATTGCACAAAAGTATTGATGTCAGGCTTGATGTGATTTTGACTTTTCATTTTTTAAGAATAGCATGCACTGATGCTCACGTTTGATTTCCTGTGTGGGCAGCTCCAGAGCGACCTGGATCAGGAATACCAGGACAAATTCCGGCGGCTTCCTCTGGAGATCCAGGAGTTTGTGCAGGAAAGCACCAAGAGAAAGACTGAGGACGGAGAGCCGGAGGTTCTTCGCTCTTCTTCCTCCACGCTGGAGAAACTCATGACGAAGGGAGCACAGTCTGAAGACGACACAGAGGAGGAGAAGAAAGACTGATGTCAGAAACACTCCACTTTCACCTTCCTTCATTTCCAAACACGATGTTTTCAAGGCTTGCGTTTACTCCAGCAGACGGAGGAGGTTCTGTTGATGTGCTTCTCATGATGACGAATGGAAGAGAACACAGGTCATGATGACACTACATTGAGATCAGTTCTCTTCAACAGATGAATCTCATAAAAACACCCTGCTCAAATCAACCCAAAACCACAATCTGGGATTAGTTCACCCGGGAAATATATTTCGTTTTAAAAAAAATATCTGTCTGTCTTCGGGCCATTGAGATTTTTACATTTTTCAACTTTAAACCTTAAAAAAGGGAATTTATCTGTTTATTTATTTATTTTAAACAATATATATATATATATATATATATATATATATATATATATATATATATATATAAGATATACATTACACCAATAGTAGGCCAAAAAACGTTTCTTATTTATTATTATTATTATTATTATTATTATTATTATTATTATTATTTATGTTTTGTTTTTATTTATATGTCGTTTTCTAATAATATTAGCTGGGGGGGGGGGGGGTTACCTCAAAATTATATTTTCTTTAATAAAAATGAATCTTAGGTATTAGTTTTAATGGTCTTTTAAAATTCTTTCGTTTTTAAATTGTAATTAACCATATTTCACCAAATGTTAATTCTTGTATGTTTTTTCACAGTATATTTAATATTTGTTTGATTTGTTTAAAAGTCCTGTTCATAGTCATATTTCACCCCAAAAAATGTATTTTGCTTAAATACAAATATGTAAGATATGTGCAGTTATAAATTGTAACTGACTATGTTTTACCCATACAATTGGTATTTTTATTTATTTATTTTTATTTAGCAAAATATAATTTTATTTTTTTGTTTTTTTTTATGGATTTTAGGAATATAGGAGTTAAAAAAAAATACAAAATGTAATATATTTACATTTATCAAAGTAATTTTTTCAGGACCATTTTTTTCAACCTCTCTCTCAGCTATAGACTTTTCCACATTTATTATTTATGATTCAATTTTATTTATATGAATTCCTCTAATAATGTTAAGCCAAGTTTCATGCGTCACATTTGACCTCAAAATGTAAAAAAAAAAAAAAAAAAAAATATTATTAGTTTATTATTTTTCAATTACATTTTTAAAATTGTAATTAACCATGCTTTACCCCTAAAATAGTTTTATTTATTTTTTATGATGTATTTTAATTTAGTTTTTTTTTTTTTTTTTGATGTATTTTAATTAATTATTTTATTTGTATTTTAATTGTATTATTCTTGGGTTGGTTTCTGGCCGGGCTTTGTGAGATTCACTCTTGTCAGGCGTGTTGAGTTTGTGAACGGTTCCTGGTTTATTTGCACTGAAACGGATGATGACTGATTCGTCTTCTTCTTGCTGCTGTTGGTTTGGTGTCAGACGACTGTCCTGATGTACTTTAGAAACAGACTGGTTTCAGGGATGCATGCTTACAGTCAGCCGTGCAGTGTGCTTCTACACATCTGTAGATGTCAGCAATATAGCTTGTGTTGTAATGTGATGAACTATTAGCAATTTGTGAAAATGTGTTTCAATATTTCTAAGCTTTATTTATTTTCAAATCCATAACAGATCCTTTAGATCATTTAAAAAAAATGCATATAGTGTTTTATTTGCTGTATTGAAGGACCATTTCAATTCGTCCCGGTTTCTGTTTAGGAGGTTTTATGAAACTCGTTTATTTCTTCCTTTTGTTATAACATCAGGATTTTCCAGTTAGCATCAGTAAAAATATGAAAATATGTCCAGCTCACATTTCTCCCCAAAATCAGACAGTGCATTATACTTTACTTTAATAGTAAGAGAATAAACTAAAAGGCAGTGTAACATCATAATGCATGTATTATTCATTATTATTTGCAGAACAGTAATAGCAAGGTATGCTTTATTTTTATTTATTTATTTATTTGCAATATGCAATTTATTTATTTCTGTTTCTGGGGGAAATATGACCCGAAAATGTTTTTGTCAGATATTGTTTGTGGAAGTTTGTTTCTGCCACAGAATCAGAAAAAATTAAATTAATTGTTTTTTTTTTCTCGCAATTCTGAAAACTTTTGCAAAATTCTGAAAACTTCTGTAAGAAAACTGGGAATTTCGATATAGAATATTTTTATATTTTCGTGCATTTCTGAGTTCGCATCAATCAATTCTACATTTGTATTGCTTTTTTCTCTAAATTGTGAGTTTACATTTTGCATTTGTGTTTTATTTATTTGTTTTGATTCACTATGTATTGAAAAAAATATATTGTGATTTTTTTTTTCAGAATTGCATGTTTTTATCTCAGAATTATGAGTTCATATCTTGCAGTTCAAAGGTTATATCTCGAAATGTTGCATTTTTTTTTATCTCGGAATTCAAAGTATGGACTTTGTGAGGAAAAAGTAGCAATTATCTTTTTTCATTGTTTATCCCATGGTGGAAATTAACTTTCATATTTGTGAGATTCACCGCAGTTATAAATAAGATTAGTAATGGAGACGAAAAAAAAAGGATATGCACTTTGGATGTCCCGAGGTATAATCATCATTATGCAATCTTCCTACACAAGTCGGCATGTAGTATTTCCTTTTTACAACTTATTATTTATTTATTTATTAATTTTTGGATGTAGATATGTTTAAGCAATTTTATGCCAAGTGGAATTTGATTTTTTAATTATTTCTACTTTATGCCATACGTCTATACTTAGTGATTTCATTCAGCACTTTGATTGGCTGTTACTTGCTACTGCTAGGTTTTAATTTAACAATTTTTACTTTTTTAATCTCTTTAATCTACTCCGGTTTGGGATAGTGATGTATTTAAAGTTAAGTTTGACATTGATTTTCTGTATATTTGCAAGGTTTTGATATTTATGCTCAATATCTGATCTTCGTCAGCTACTAAAAAGTGGCAAAATATGTTTTTTTTTTTTTTACTTTTTTTTTTTTTCAATGCATGTGACAGAAAAACCAATATAAACCAGAAATGTTGAAAACTATTAGTTTTATGATTTGCTGGATCAGCTGCAGAGAGTTGATCATCTGCTCTTAATTTCCCCATAATTGCTAGTTTACATGTAAAATGAATCCTGTATATTCACTTCTAAGTATTGTATTGAATTTTTACAACACGATTCTGTTTCATTCCGACCAAAATCTTTTTGCAATGTAAGATTATTACTTGAATTACTTTTATTTTGGATGGTTTTGAAGTGAAGTCCTGTGCCTTTGAATGTTGAATCTGTGTTAGATGTGGAATGTAAAAAAGTGTTGACGAATAGAGCTCATTTTTGTATAAACCGTAAGCGCACTTTTAAGATATTTATACTATTACAGAATTAGATAGATATGACGTGTCAGAACATGTATGCTACTGAATGCCACTTCATTATTTTCAACTTTTATTTGTTTTTGTTTGACAGAAAAGATCTCTATTTGACATTTTAAGACATTTGATTTGATCCACTATTGTTATTAATATCACAAATATCTTTGGAAGACAAATATTGTTGAATGTACGTTGTGCTCGTGTTGTGCATTGGTTTTAATAAAATTGTTCTTGTGAAATCTGGGCTTTGAGCAATATTAATAATATGCTCCCTTCCCCACAACTTTAACAGTGTAAAAATAAAAAAGTAGGCTATATGAGATTTTAGATGTATTTTACAGCAGATACTGTCATTTGTGGTGCATTAGCCTAATGACGGAAAAATACATAATAAATCAAAAATATTACACTTTTATGACATTTCTAACTTCTAAATTCAATAGTTTTTCAATAGCCTATTATTTTTCCTTAGATGTATTTTATATAATTCCTCAAACCTGTCACTAAGGTTATATCAGACAGAGAGGCTATTATTGATGAAGATTTATTTGTTTAGGGCAAAAAAGGTATAGTTATCCATTGTGTGAGTTCACTTTAAAAAAACAAAAACAAACAAACAGCAAAGGGATTACGCTATTCCCGGTGGATGTTTGCTATACTATGTGCATAGCATCAAAACTATTTAACATTTACAGTCTCTGATAAAGTAAAATGAAAAGTGAAACATCAACCAGAAATCTTGTTTTTACTCATTTCTCATATGATTAGGAAGGTCAGCAGTGTAAAAAAAAAAAGTAGGTAAACAATATGGCTATGGTTAATGCGTTTAGCATTTAGCACTTAGCATGCCGTTTGTTTTTGACTTACAGCACATGATGGGAAATTTTTAATTCATATATTTTTTTTGTTATTATAAAGTGTTAACAGTGATATTTTGGGAATAGGCTACAAAGAAAAAAAAAAACATAATTAACGTAATATTTTCACGGTCAGTTTTCGTGCTGTAATGCCGAAGGAGGCCTGCGAGTGTCGCTGTTTACTCGTCTGAAATGTTTTAACGTATCCATCATCAGCCATTAAAGGAAAACTCAGTCTGACCAAGTCAACACAGAAACTCTACTTTGACGGAATAAAATGAAGTAAACTTAAATATCCGCTTGTTTCTCGAGCGTGTTTATATTAACGCGGATTATTACAACTAAATCAACTCAAACATCCGTCTGTCAATCACAAACTGATCCAGTCTCTGAATGTTTTTATGTTCAGCTCTTTCATTCAGAATATAAATCACACACTGACGTAAGTTGCTGTTTTTGTCTCTTTTGAGGAAGATTCTTCCCTTGTCAGATATGTTTAATGTTCATCTGATCTCATCTTGTAAGTGATTTTTCTTTCTGTTTTAAATATGTTTTCGTATGAACAAAAATCTCTAAACCTCTCTTTTCTCTCTTCAGAGTTGATATATATGAGTCTATGGAAACTATCTAAAGTTTAATCCTAAAGCAGTCGAAACTGTATCTCTATATTCATCCAAAGAGTTAATTTATCTCTTTTGTTGTTGTTGTTTTTTGTTAAACTTGCAACACATCCCTTAAGAAAAATACACTATGTAATGTACTATAGTAAAATAATTTTTAACCATACATTTTTTTGTATTATTATTTTTAGAAATTTTCTTCCTTAATGGGTACTATTGCTTTGTAGTGTTTGATAAAAAAGAAAAAGAAGAAAAATGATTTGTGAACCTGCTACGAAATCCCGATCTGAATCAAATGATTCGCGATCCGCTCTTTTTCGAAGCTCCGATCTGAATCAAATGATTCGCGATCCGTTCTTTTGCGAAGCCCGGATCTGAATCAAATGATTTGCGATCCGCTCTTTTTCGAAGCTCCGATCTGAATCAAATGATTCGCGATCCGTTCTTTTGCGAAGCCCGGATCTGAATCAAATGATTTGCGATCCGCTCTTTTTCGAAGCTCCGATCTGAATCAAATGATTCGCGATCCGCTCTTTTACGAAAGCTCCGATCTAAATCAAATGATTTGCGATCCGCTCTTTTTCGAAGTTCCGATCTGAATCAAATGATTCGCGATCCGCTCTTTTTCGAAGCTCTGATCTAAATCAAATGATTCGCGACCCGCCTTTTTTCGAAGCTCCGATCTGAATCAAATGATTCGCGATCCGCTCTTTTTCTAAGCTCCGATCTAAATCAAATGATTCGCGATCCGCTCTTTTTCTAAGCTCCGATCTAAATCAAATGATTCGCGATCCGCTCTAAGCTCCGATCTAAATCAAATGATTCGCGATCCGCTCTTTTTCTAAGCTCCGATCTAAATCAAATGATTCGCGATCCGCTCTTTTTCTAAGCTCCGATCTAAATCAGATGTTCCTTTTTTCGCAGCCTCAGTCATATTGACAAGACACTTTCTGGTTTTGGAATTCATATTTCCATTCCCAAAATAACATCCAACTCAAAATTACAAACAAATTCAGGTGATGAAATAACCAGTTTACTGCTAACAGGTGAAACACTGCATTAATACTACGAGCTGCATCTCATAATACATGTTAGACGGAAATAATGTGCATTAGTTTGCAGCTTTATTCACTATATTAGAAATAGTCTGAGCACTGCAGTTGAGTATGTGACAGTACAATAGGAAATCTGTTGAAAGCATACCATTAAAGTGTGTTCGGTGTATTAGTGTATACAGTATAATGTATTTTTCTGTGTATTTAGTAGTCTTTATGTTAATTGTTGTTTTTGATTGTATTTGTCTATTTAAAGTGTTACTCAATGTAAAAAAGAGCAAACGGTTTAATGGAAAATATCATATTCCCACTCTACACTCTGTAGGGGAAACTGGGGCAAGTTGTCACTTTTTACAAAGAATATTTCTCATAATTGCCTTTTCTCTCTGTGTATATGCAAATCAATTGTGATGGGAATCGGTTTTGAAACAACGTATTATTAAACGTTCAGTCAAGTTAAGGTAGTAAAGCATTCATGTAACACAACAATTCCTAAAATAAATAAAAATAAATAAATAAAAAAAGTATTGTTAACAAATATCATAGTTATAAATTTTTATATATGTGCAACATTTAAAAAAAATGTGTGTGACAACATGCCCCACTGTCACGTTTATATAAAATGCTCTTGTGTAGAGAACAAAGTTCAGCTTTGCAATTGACATCTGCCTTCAAGAGTGACTCTAGTCCGAGTTTGTGTGGCTTTATTTAAACAAATAAATACATAAATATGTTTTGCATTTCAGTTCAGCCATTTAATGAGCTCAGAAACACTGCTTTGTGTAATCATTATACTAAAGTACAAAATCCTGCGTTTATGGCATAAAGATATGAATATGAGTGAAGATACACATGCTGTTTTGTCCATGTGTTTTACATAATTTGTGGTATGGTTTTTAAATAATAATACACTGTAAAAAAATGGTGTAGAAACGGTTGCAATTGTAGGCTACTACTCTTTATTTTTAACCTCAAAAAGCATATTTTACAGTATATATTCATCATCTTTCTTGAGTTTTTGTGTTGTTTGAACATTGCATTGAATATCTTTTTTTTTTTTTTTTTTTGAGTGCCACTTGGATCAGTTTTCAGAGAGTACGTTAATTTTTCATGTCATTGATCATTTGTTGGGCTGTTTTTATATTCAGAAACATCTACAGATACAATATTTAATCTCTTTTAATGTGAAGAGTGTCATTGCAAAATCAAATTGATTTGCTGCAAGAAGCAATAATACGAGTAATGCTGAAATAATGCATGTCCTGTCACGGTGTTGGTGCAGTCATGTTTTGTTGGACGGACCTCCCATCGAGGACCGAGATGATTAAATCCCTGCGCTTGATCTCAGATTCACACACTCATTCTCTCGCTCTGGATGCATGGGGTTTTTCTTCCGTCCTGAAGGTCAAATGGCGAAACCATACGAGTTCAACTGGCAGTGGCCTGTTCCTCATTTCATGCAGGAAGGAGCATATTTTGACAGATTTGATGAGGTATGAATATTTCTCTGATTCCTTGACTTTGGTGTTTACTGAAAAACGTGTGTTTGTGTACTATGGTAAATCACAAACACACAGTGCATAGTGCACATGGTACACATGAATTATTTACTTAAAATTTACTTTAAAAAGTACAATACTTATGGTAATTATATAATTTAAATTTTACTGTATAACTTTAATTCTACTGTATTTTTATATATGAAGAATTTTCATATTGTATATTTAAGAGGATATATTATTTGATATCAGCATATATAATAAATAAAATATTAACATTGTATATATATATATATATGTAATTTTTATTTGATTTATTTTGTATTTAGAATATTTTTATATTGTATTGTTTTTTTGGAGAATATCAGTAATTTGTGTAGAATTTATATGATGTATATTAATTTGTATTTATAGATTTTTTTTTAAATATTGTTTTAACTTATTTTCATTCTCCAATCTAATAGGATTTTTTTTTTTTTTATAAAAAAGTTATCATCATGGTGTGTGTGTGTATATATATATATATATATATATATATATATATATATATATATATATATATATATATATATATATATATATATATATATATTTTTTACTATACTATATTATAATTTTATATTATATTTTTCTGAAAATTAATTGTTAAAGTTTTATTCTCATATTTTCCACTCTAATGGTAAATTTCATCATGGTGGTGTACAATATATTGTACTGGCTTTAACTCCTGCTAATAAAAAAAAAAATCATCATGTTCCATAGTTTTATTTTTATATAATAATAATAATAATAATAATAATAATAATTATTATTATTATTATTATTATTATTATTATAGCAATACCCCCCAAAAAAGTCTTATTTAAAACAAACAGTCCAAAAATGACCAAATGTAATGTTCTGGATGCATTTCAGTAATGAAATATGAAGTAGTTCATGGGTAAAAGATGCTATTGTTGAGACTTGAGGATGTTTTTATGAGACCCATTCAAGCTAGACTAAATAAAACTACATTAATAGCTCATCTGCTGCAGAAACTCTCTGATTTATGCTATGTTTGAAGTAACGTGGGCTGGACGCCGGCTGCTTTAATCGCAGAAGATACTGTGAACATCTGTGTTCTCAAAGACCCTCGTCCCACGGGAGCCTTCGCTCGGCCTGGAGAGGTTTATCTTGGAACAAAAGTTTTCTGGAAGGATGTATTCTCATGAACGACGTGTCAGAGACTGGATCTGAGCTGTTGAAGCGGCTCACAGATTTCCCATGAGGCTCTGGGAGCACACGGAGGTCCCTCTCTCCGTCCGAATGAAATGAAATTCAGCTTTATTTGTTTGTTATCATCATATCTCTGGGACAGGGGTGGAATGCTGATTGTGTTGACTTTATGAAGGTGGTTTACTTGACTTTGTTTATTTTTTCCCAAGATGCAGCAGGGAGAGTTAATTCAGAAGAACACCAATAGAAAATTAATTTCTGCTCTCCTGGTTGACAGAAATAGAGAGTTTCTCATAGCAGCGTAAAGTTAATGTTAGTTACACACACATCACGGTCTGATAAAGCTCCTCACAAACATGTTTCTGTTGTTTGCAGGATCCGTTCGTCTTCGAATCGAACTGTTTTTTCAAAGTGGATGCGTTTGGATTCTTCCTGACGTGGAAAAGTGAAGGAAAGGTAGAAAGTGTGCGAGAATGGGATGCATTTTTATAGTTTCTCGCAGCTTTCGGCTGTGTCTCAATTGATCTTCCTTTCAGTAAAAGTGCACACTTCAGTGTACTTCATCAGCTCAGAATGGCATTGTTGAGAATAAAATAAATAAAAAAAACACACTGAAGAAGTAGTTTTGCAGGTAAGTCAGGCTTATTTCAGTCAGTCTGACTTATTTTGAACCAGATTTACTGATAATAATCATAAACCCGATTTATTTACTGAACTTTTATTATGAAACAGGCCTTTGATGCATAAATCTAATGTTCATATTACATCCATAAACCATGCAAAATAAGGTTATCGATGTACTATTATAGTGTTTAATTGGTTTATACTGGTATATTTTCATTAATTTAGTTCTTTTTTTATTTTTTACTTTTATCTATTTTGCTATTTTAACACATTGAACTAAATAAATATGGTAAATGTTGCATTGACTTCTAGCTAAAAACAAAACAAGTTTATATATATATATATATATATATATATATATATATATATATATATATATATATATATATATAGCTTGTTGCCAACATTTCTTTCATTTTCATTTAGTTTAACTTGATGTGCAAAAAAAAAAAAAAAAAAAAAAAAGTAAAAAAAACTATAATAAAAAACTTGTATTACTTTAAACAATAAAAACGTTTACTGAAAAGAGTATATATATTTTTAATGTTGTTTTTAATATATATTGTTTTCAGTAAAAGTTTAAGTAATACAAGTTTATATATTTTTTTATTATTTTTTTTTTTTTACATATTATTTATTTTTAGTTTTATTTTAGCACATCAAGTTAAACTAAATAAAAATAAATGTTGGCAACTAGCTGAATTTTTTTTTTTTAAGTAATACCAGTTTTTATTATAGTTTATTTTACATATTTTTGCTTTATTTTAGCACATCAAGTTAAACTAAATGGAAACGAAAGAAATGAAGCTGAAATAAAGCCCTTTTTTAAATGACTTTATTTAATTTATTACATATTAAAAGTCCTTTATTGTCGGCTCATTCACTCAAAAAGCAAACTCTTCTCCTATGGCTCAGCAAGGGATTGTGATCAAATCTTTCTAATATAATTGTGATTTGTTTCATATTTGTTTCGCAGGAGGGTCAAGTTTTAGAGATTTCTCTTATCAACAGCATACGAGACACCAGCGTGCCAAAGGTAAAACCACTAAATTCAGCACAAAACTCTATTGACTTTCTCAATTCATCTTCATCACTGCACTTTAACCAAAAGAAACAAAGGCCTGCATCTTAATAACAGCCTTAAAATTGATTCAGTTTGACAATAATAATTTATGCATGAAATATCGTTTTTCATTCATTTTATAAAAGTGTATTGTGATGAGGTCATGTGGTGATTTGAGAGCTGCTGGTGATTTCTTCATGAACTTTCTGCAGGACCCAAAGATCGTCTCGGCGTTGGAGGCGGTGGGAAACTGTGAGAGTAACCTGGAGGAACGAATCATCTGTATATGCAGCGGCACAGACCTGGTGAACCTGAGCTTCATGTACATGTTCACACAGAGCAGCAGCACTGCGAAGGTAACGTCTGCGCTCTCCAGCTGTGATCAGTGCATGCATCATAGGATTGAGTCGTTATTTGGGATTGATCTGTTAAACATGTTCAGATGACTTCAGCCATAGTTGGGCCCTGATTTACATTTAATAACATTTTCAAACTGTCTAAATACATAGATATGTATTAAATATTTAAAATATATTTGTAAAATATAATATATGTTATATAAAATTATGTAAATATTTTATTAATATATATATATATATTTGTTTTTAACAGATTTGATTAGATTTAATATTATGTATTTTTTATTTTTATTTATAAAATAACAATCTGTTGTTTATTTATATGCCCATAAAATATAACAAAACAATCAATCTAACATTTTAAAGATGAATACTATAAATCTAATGTATATAAAATGTGAAATATGAAAAGTACATAAATTCAAAATTATATATATATAATACAAATCTGCTTTATTATAGAAAAAATATATTTTTTAACTGGACTTTTTTAACTGATTTCATTTAGATTCGTTTTTATATATAAATGAAATTATTTATAAAAACAATAAATAAATTATACATCTATATAAATAATTATTTTATAATTATTTTATTATATTATATATACCAAAATATTCATAACATTTTAAGTTTAAAGTTTAAAAAGTACATAAATATGATTAAATATCTGTTAAATTATTTATTTATATACATATAAAATATAACAAAATACCAATCTAACATTTAATAGAAAAATACTATAAATATTATGTATGTAACACGTAAAATATGAAAATTAAATTCTAAATTATAAATATAATGCAAATCTGCTATATTATAGAATATTTTTTTCATTAGACTTTTTTAACCAGTTTCATTAGATTAATTTGTATATGTAAATGAAATGTTTTATAAAAAATAATGTATAACTTATGTCTATATAAATAATATATAAAATATATCAAAATATTCATAACATTTTATAAATGTAAATTATCAAGTATAAAAATATATAAAAGTAAATTATTTATGTATAGTTTAATTTAATGTTATTTTATTTTTTTTATTTTTATTTTTTTAATTTTAAATAATGTATCATTATAAATATAGTAAAAATCTGTTATGTACAAATATATAATGGTTGAATGTTTAGTCAAGTTCTGTATATAATCGGACATTTTTAATTTTTTAAGATGTTTTCTTTTTGTATATAAATGTTATACGTTTTTTAATAAAACATAAATATATAAATAAAAATAAATATGCAATTAAAATAATAAACGGTCAGATCATATATAGAGAAACTGACGTTTCCCTGAAGGATTTCCGCTGAAGAAGGTCATCTAATTCCAGCTCCTGACATCCGTCTGTCTCTGTGTCGTCACCGCTGTCGTGTCTTAAAGCACTGCTGATGTTTTCGGCTCGTCCCGAGGGTCCGTCGTGACCCCTGGGATGTGTGCACTTGTGTTGAACTAGCAAGCAGCTGCTGCTTCGGGACCCTGTGTTGGTCTCGCCCCCGTGTTCGGTCTGAAACATGTGCTTGATTCATTATTAGATTTCCGGGAAGAAAGAGTGTTTGCATCAGATGTGGCTTCCTTCATGTCCTGGGATCTTCTGTGGAAATATTGCACTCGTAAAGATCTTAAGAGACAAAAGACATGTTTACAAAAGGGCAATATTTTTTTTACTCGTTTAATCACGCAGACTTTCAGTATCAGTCGTGTAATGGGTTTATTCCCAGTGCTTCAGGAAGAGTTCAACCCAAATGAACATTAGCTGAAACTGGACTCAGCCTCAGGACATGTAGATGATTGGGTTTCTTCATGGGAACAGATTTGGAGAAATTTAGCTTTGCACTGCAGTGAATGGGTGCCGTCAGAACGAGAGTCCAAGCAGCTGATAAAAACATCACAATAATCCACAGCACTGTTTTTATCAGCTGTTTGGACTCTCGTCCTGACGGCACCCATTCACTGCAGAGCATCCGTTGATGACACACTAATGCAATGCTGCATTTCTCCAAATCTGATCAAGAAACAAACTCTTGGACGATCTAAGGGTGAGTGCGTTTTCAGCAATCTTTCATGTGCAGATGAACTTTTCTATACAGTATGTGCTTGAGTATGCAACTCCAAGGTTATGGGTTCGATTCCCGGGAAATGCATGAACTAGAACTGTGCTTTGTGTTATGTTTCATCAGTCATGCTGGCCACAAACAGACTGGAAACTCTCTGGCGTTTGAAGTTTTATCCTCATGTTTGCTTGTGTGTGTTTCTGCAGCAGTGGATGGACGGCTTGCGGTCACTGATTCAAAACTCCCGAGCGAATAACGTGTGTCCGATGACCTGCCTGAGAAAACAGTGAGTGCTGTGAATCACTGGAGCCTTCAGCTTGATGGTGTGCTGTCTGTCGAGTCACTTTTAGGGTTTCATGAAGAATTGAAGGAAAGATTCGTCCGGCAGACTCGAAGCTAATCACCTTTAATAAATGAATATTGGAGACGAGTTACTAAGCTCAATCAGCAGCACTGATGATGTGCTGTCAGTTGCCACAGATACACACTTTTCTATCATCCCTCGGTTTGTAAAAACAAGCTAAATTCATGTTTACAGTAATGCACATCTAATGAAAGTCTATGAGTCGAGACGTTACAAATGATTTCAATGCAATCCTCAGGAAACTGTGTTATTTAAGCGGTATACATGTCTTTTTTTATTTATTTTTTAAGGTGGAAGAACTTGTTTATCAACCTTAACCTAGAATATTTAATAATGCAATGTTTTTTTGCTTGCATATTCAGTGTTTCTCCTTTTGCTTGAGTTTTGCTTGATTTTCTGCAGCTGGATGCGCTTGTCTTTTTTGACCAATGTGAATGGAAAAATACCGGTCAGGAGGTACTTTCTCATGCATTCTCATCATATTTGATAAATGTCATTACTAGATCGCATCTTTATATATTTTATGGTGATTATTATTTATACAGTATGCAAATAGTATTTGGCTACTCAAGTTGTACTTGAAATGTCTGTATGTGATTGCATTCGATAAAGAATCACTTTTGTACAATGGCAGTCAAATGTTTAGATTTAAGATATTTAATGCTCAACTAGACTGCATTTATTTGATCAAAAATACAGTAAAACTATGATAGAAATCAGCATATGTGACGCCGGAACACAAAAGTAGTCTTAAGTCTCTGGGGTTTATTTGTTGCAATAGCAAAAAAAAAAAAAAAAAAAAAAAAAAAACATTGTATGGGTCAAAATAATTGTTTTTTATTTTATGCCAAAAATCATTAGAATATTAAGTAAAGATCATGTTCCATGAAGATATTTTGTAAATTTTATATTGTAAATATATCAAAACTTCATTTTTGATCAGTAATATGCATTGCTAAGAATTCATTTGGACAACTTTAAAGGTGATTTTCTCAGTATTTAGATTTTTTTTTTTCCAGATTTCCAAATAGTCATATCTCAGACAAATATTGTCAGATCCTAATAAACCATGCATCAATGGAAAGATTATTTCCATTGTATTTCCAGATTTTAAGAAAGATTTACACTTAAAGATCTTACTCTGAAGATCATGTGACACTGAAGAAAATTCAGCTTTGATCGCAGAAATAAATATAGTTTTACTGTATATTCACATAGAAAACATACATTTTAAATTGTAATAATATTTGACAGTACTCCTGTTTTTACTGTATTTTTGATCAAATAAATGCATCCTTGTCGAGCCGTGTATATGTCAATGCATTTAGAAGATTATATACAAGCTTTTCAAGCAAACATGTTTGACATAAAGTAGTCTTTGAATTTATAAAACAACAGATTTAATGAAAAGAAATGATTTTCTGAAACGTTAGAGATGCACAGACACAGACACTCGATCAAATGAAGTGTCATTTCCGTCTTTATGAACAGTGAATGTGTTTTATTTTTTCTTCAGTATCACACGAACCTTTGCCTCGGGCAAAACAGAGAAGGGTATCTTCCAGGCGCTGAAGGATCTGGGTTTACCCAGTGGAAAGGTCACTTTTACAGCACTTAACTTTCTCTCAGATATCACCAAATACATAGATATTAATAATGAGATTATTGTAATGCTATGCCACACAGACATATAGTTCTGAACCACATGCATGAATTTTTAGTGATGTTTAGTTTGCTTTTAGATATGACAGTGAACTAAATACACTGTTTTCTGCATGCTGCATATAAAATACATCAAATTTAATATTATTTGTAAAAAAATTTTTTATTTAAAATGTACATTTTATTTTATATACAAGTAAAAAAAAAATGATTATTTATAAAAAACATGTAGAATATAAATGTATCATTATCAATGCATATGCATAATAAATTATGTTATTTATACATGTTTAAAATATATATATATTATTCATATAAAATTTTTACAATATTTTAGATGTTTATATACCGTACATATAGACTTTTTTTTTAAATCTATAAACATAATAATAAAATGATTGAATAATTATTATGAATAATAATTATGCTACATTTGTGGTTACATTATCTTTGGATTTGGCATGTTCTCTTATGCAACTTGCATGCACACTACATACTGCAGAAATAGTTTGAGTAATGTGTTAAAGACCTTTAGCTACTAACGAGTTTACACACTTACACGGTTTGTTTCTAATTGGAGAACTCTTGGTTTGTTTTCATGTTATTAACAGAACGATGAAATCGAGCATGAGATCTTCAAATTTGACAAGTTCTACAGCCTTACGCAGAAGATTTGCCCCAGAACTGATATTGAAGCACTGTTCAAGAAACTGTAAGCATTTTGTTTAAAATGCTTTTTAAAATACAATATATTAAATTAATTAAGCAACAAATCTAAATAGCTTTACTATTCTAAATGTGTGGATTCATGTACATATTCTGTATTGATTGCTGTTTTAGTAATTTTATAAATAGTTTGTTTGTGTATTATATTCATTATAAAGTCAAATTAACCTGTTTTTATTAATGCATGTTTCTTATTATGAAAGATTCATCAGTGCATGTTATTCCTAAATTAGATATTAAACTATATTATGAATATTAAAATGTATTATCTCTTTAATGTATTATAGCTTTGGAAATAGGATTTAATTAGAATAGCTTTTAAATGCAGTTTAAGAAATAGATCTGCAAACACCTTGTCATCGATGAACTATATTAGTTTACTGTTATGTTTGTCACTTTGCATGAATGGATGTTGTTTTGGAAGTTTTTCCCAGGAGTTACACAACACTAAACTGGACAGTGTTATATTTAATCATGCATTGCCCGAGGAGCTTGAATATTAAACTGTTAATCTAACTAGACTCAGTGAGAAACATGCAGTAAAATGAGCTGTGTATTTCAGTCACTGATGAACCATTCATAATAACACAAGAAACATTAAATAAAGGAACAGTTCACCCCAAAAATTCAAACCTGCTGAAAATGTCCTCATCGTCTTGCCATTAAAGATGTAGTTCAGTTTGTTTCTTCATCAGATTTGCAGAAATGTAGCATTGCATCAGTGTGTCATCAAAGGATGCTCTGCAGTGAATGGGTGCCGTCAGAATGAGAGTCCAAACAGCCGATAAAAACATCACAATGATCCACAAGTAATCCACACCACTGTTTATCAGCTGTATTTAGACTCTCAATCTGACGGCACCCATTCACTGCATAGCATCCGTTGATGAGACACTGATGCAATGCTACATTTCTCCAAATCTGATGAAGAAACACACTCATCCTAATCTTGGATGTGACCTGATGATGAATAAATCAGCATTTTTAGGTGAACTATTCCTTTAGTCAGAATAATTCGGTTTTCTTCTGTCGTCTTTCATGTGCTGTTTTTCTTTTCAGCAGAGGAGACAAAAGCGATTATTTAAGCGTAGACCAGTTAGTCTACTTTCTGAACGAAGTAAGCAATTCTTTCCTGTAATAACTCTCAGTGTCCTGCATGTGAGCTGAGTTTTGCACATTTCTAACTCCTGGACAGTGTGTTTATTTCACAGAAGCGTCTGCTCCTTCACATCTGCGTGCGATAACAATGTAATATTAGCCTGAATGACAAAATAGCCATTTTAAATCAAATGTTATTAAGACTTTTGTGCCTGTGTCTTTTCCTCTTTGAAGTCTTTAGTCTCCACTGTCTATTGTTTCAATTAACATTTCTCTTCTGCTTCTTCAAAGAAGCAGCTTAATTTAAAGCGAGCCGTTCCTTTTGTTTAACTTTCAGCGTGTGTTTATTAAACAAAGATGCTCTTATCAAATCACTCGGGTTCCTGGATCTATTTAAAATAACCTGCAGGTTTCGTTCTCTTGCGTAGAATCAGAGAGATCCACGTCTGAATGAAATACTCTTCCCGTTCTTCGACTCTAAATGTGCTTTCCAAATCATACAGCGATATGAACCAGATGACAAACTGAAGAGGAAAGGTGTGTTACACGTTATTGTGTTTGCATGTATATTTATTATCCAAATGGTGTCTAATGTATTTGTTTTGTCTTTTATTCCTCATTATTACCCAGCTGTCTGGAATACTTGATTGTGATTGGTCAGTGCCATATAATTGTGAATATAGTATTTGTGTATATATAAAATCATACAGTTTGTGTGTGTGTGTGTGTGTGTGTGTGTGTGTGTGTGTGTGTGTGTGTTTGTGTGTGTTTGTTTACATACACATATACATATACATATACAGACCAAAAGTTTGGAAACATTACTATTTTTAATGTTTTTGAAAGAAGTTTCTTCTGCTCATCAAGCCTGCATTTATTTGATCAAAAATACAGAAAAAAATGTAATATTGTGAAATATTATTACAACTTAAAATAATTGTTTTTAAATTTATTATACTTTAAATTATAATTTATTTCTGTGATGCAAAGCTGAATTTTTAGGATCATTATCACACGATCCTTTAGAAATTATTCTAATATGATGATTCATTATCAAAGTTGGAAACAGTTCTGCTGCTTAATATTTCTTCAGAACATGTGATACTTTTTTAGGATACTTTGATGAATAAAAAGTAAAAAAAAAGAAAAAGAAAAAAAAGATGCTATGTTTTTAAAATATTAATATTTTGTAAGAACAATATACACAACTGGTCAGTAATTTGGGGTCAGTAATTTTTTTTTCTTTCTTTTTTTTTAAATAAAATCAATACTTTTATTCAGCAAGGATGTGTTAAATCGATAAAAAGTTTTATTTCGAATAAATTCAGTTCTTTTTAACCTTTTCTTCATCAAATATATTAGACAGCAGAACTGTTTCCAACACTCATAATAAATCAGAATATCAGAATGATTTCTAAATGATCATGTGATCGACTGATGTTACATGTGACACTGAAGGCTGGAGGAATGATGCTGAAAATTCAGCTTTGCATCACAGGAATAAATTATGTTTTTTAAGTATATTCAAATAGAAAACTATTATTTTAAGTTGTAATAATATTTCACAATATTACTGTTTTTTCTGTATTTTTGATCAAATAAATGCAGGCTTGATGAGCAGAAGAAACTTCTTTCAAAAACATAAAAAATTGTAATGCTTCCAAACTTTTGGTCTGTACTGTATATACATATACATATGCAATGTACTGTATAATTTACAATAGTTCCATGTTCAAACAGTTTCCTACCACATTTTTTCAGATAGTAAAATGTAATCTCCATTTATTTATTTGTTCGTTTGTTTTTAAAAAGCAGTTGTTTAATTATATGCAGACCACCCTTTGGTGTTTATTTTATTTGCTTATGTTGTCTAGTTTTACTAGACAGTGTAATTAAATATTACTGTTTCGGTTTAAAGGCTTAAATTCATAGTTTGTTCGCATTGCTCATGCCTTAAAGTTACATTCAAATCTTATTATGTAAGTACACTTTTGTAATCTTGGAACGCCATCTAGTGTAGAAGTCCAGTAACTAATGTTGATTTCAACTGAAAACAGAGTTAGATAAGTTAAAGGACTGTCTTGAACATCTCATTAATAAATGGATGAGTCTTATGGCTTTGTGCAGGTCTGATGTCATGTGATGGGTTCTGCCGGTATCTAATGTCTGATGAAAACGCTCCTGTGTTTCTGGACCGTCTGGAGGTTTATCAGGAGATGGATCATCCGCTGTCTCACTACTTCATCAACTCGTCTCATAACACGTACCTGACCGGCAGACAGTTTGGAGGGAAGTCGTCAGTGGAGATGTACAGACAGGTGCTTCTGACCGGCTGCAGGTGCGAGGAGATGCAGAATATCAGTCTGATAACATTCACATTATTGCAGATGTAAAAAAAAAAAAAAAAAAAAACAGTGATTTGTTACATTTCTAGTAACAATTTTAATTAATTGATTCTCTATTCATTTTTTTTTTTTATCTGCATTACTTAATGATTATTAATAACTTTCTTAATCTAGGACTATTGTAACTCACTTTATTTTGGAATTAGCCAGACAGCTTTATCTTGTTTGCAGCTTGTTAAAAATGCTGCGGCTCGACTCTTGAGTGGAGTTAGAAATAGGAGGCATATTACTCCTATTTAACGCTCACTACATTGGTCGCCTGCCTTAAGCTGTAATTAATTGTGCTGTATAAATAAATTGTCATTGTCAAATGTAACTCATCTAAACACCCCCATAAATAAATATTTGGCAACACTTTATAATGCATGCAGGCTAACTGATAGGTTATTGTTAAATAATATATCCTGTTTTCAATGCAGATGTACAATCCCATTTGAAAATGTATGAATGAAAGTTCATTATGAATGGTATTTCTCCATGTAAAGAAGTTAATTAACAGATAACCTCGTAACAATATGTTTTTAAGTAAAAACATGAATTACTTTAAAAGAAAGAAAAGGCTTCGCTTTAGAAAGCAAGTGCAGCTGAAAAAGCAAGCTGTGACATCTGAATTTATTTTACGGTCGAACTTTAACCCCTCGTTGAAAATGAAACCAAGGTTTTTTACCCATGATTTCAAACACAGGGACATCCCACCCAAATCCAGATTTGGGGAATTTAGAAAATTCAGTCAGACTAAAAACTATAATTTCAGTTTGACAGGCAAATAAACCTGGTTTCATCTAAATAACAGTGAAATGACAAATCATGTTTTCAAAAAATCGGGCCAAGAGGGAGCCTATTAAGGATAAAAGAGCAAAGGACCTACGATAGAACCCTGGGGAACCCCACAGGGCAAAAAAGTAATGTTCACTCATCTTGACTGAAAAACTCACCTGAATGACATGATTTTAAAATATCATAAAGAACCTTCAAAAGCGCAGTCTCTGTAGAATGGCATTTACAAAAAAATTAAATAAAAATGACAAATGTTTCAAATAATGAATTATCAGCAACAAAAAAAAAAAAACTTTTGTGTGAAAACACTTTTTTTTTCAGAATCTTGGAGATAAAAGGCAAATTAGAAATAGGCCTAAAGTTTACTTAAACTGATGAAACAACGAATAGAATCATCAATCCAGGGTTCAGAACGGGTTTTGGACCAAAAAGTCCTTAAAGGAACCACAGCATTTAAAACATTTGAATTTGACTTAACTTTCTAAATGATGAGAAATGCCATTCATCAACTTTGATTCATACATTTGATTTTCAAATGTGATTGAACATCTATTAATATGGAAAACAGTATATATTTTTGAAAAATACTTTATTAGTTAACCTGCAGATGCTATAAAGTGTTACCATATTTATTTATTTGGGATTATTTTTAAATGGGTAACACTTCGATAACTTTCTTTAAAACCAAGCATTATTACAACAAAATTGGTTGATGCACTTTTTAAACCATGAGAAATACATCAACTTTAATTAAAAAATTGTCAAATGTGATTATATGTCTATTAATTTGCATAAGATATGTGAATACCTTATCAGTTGCCACAATCATAAAGTGTTACCAAATATTATCAAATGTTGCCATATGCTAAAAAATTCTATATAGAAAGAATACTGTATTGCCAATGCACTTTGCAATTTTGCATCTTCCTGTAGGCTGTTGATGTATAATGTGTAAAGAGTGTGATTTGTGCAGCATCTGTTATTTTGAGTTTGTTTT
Organism: Carassius gibelio; assembly: GCF_023724105.1. Lineage (NCBI taxonomy): Eukaryota > Metazoa > Chordata > Actinopteri > Cypriniformes > Cyprinidae > Carassius > Carassius gibelio. Next base: position 27,619,076 of record NC_068412.1, read on the forward strand.
GTTGAAAGTGTCAGTGGTTTAACTTGCAGGTGTGTTGAGTTGGACTGCTGGGATGGAAAAGGTGAAGATCAGGAACCCATAATCACCCACGGCAAGGCCATGTGCACAGACGTCCTCTTCAAGGTGAACACAAGCACAGAAACCTTCAGTGTGTGCGTTCAGAATCAATATTTCTGTCTTTTTGTTTTGTTTTTCTCAGTAAATGCTGTAAAAGAATCTTCTGCAATTTCTCCGGAGCTTTAAATAGTCAATTAAATGTATTTATATCAATGCTTTAGCCTGAAAAACATTTACAGTATCTTATATGCAGGACGTCATTCAGGGAATTAAAGAAATGGCCTTCCTGACATCAGAGTATCCGGTGATCCTGTCCTTCGAAAACCACTGCACGTACGTATATATCCTTATTAATATCTCAAAAAAATAGATTAATAAATTATTTTCATAATTTAAAGGATTAGCTCACCCAAAAATGTAAGTTTGCTTACAATTCTCAGGCCATCCAAGATGTAGATGAGTTGCATCATGTAGAGTTAGCATCACTTGCTCACCAGTGGATGCTTTGCAGTGAATGGGTGCCGTCAGAATGAGAGTCTAAACAGCTGATAAAAACATCATTTTAATCCTGGATGTGTTTCAGCTTTGGTCTTCTCCAGATGTTCACTGATGGACTGGAGTGCTGTGGATTATTGTGATGTTTTTATCAGACTCTCAATCTGACGGCACCCATTCACTGCAGAGCATCCAATGATGAGACACTGATGCAATGCTACATTTCTCCAAATCTGATGAAGAAACAAACTCATCCTAATCTTGGATGACCTGAGGGTGAACACATTTTCATCTTATTTTCATGTTTGTGAAATCTAATCCTGTAATAATTCCAAAAGAAATGCACAATATGATTTCACCTGTGCTGTGTTTCTCTCAGGAAACATCAGCAGTATAAACTGGCGCGCTACTGCGAGGACATTTTTGGAGATTTGCTGCTGAAACAGCCGTTAGATGATTTCCCGGTGTGTTTAATTACACTTTAAACCTGTCTGATATTGTGCGGTCGTTCAGAAGCCCGTAACAAAATAACTAGCTGAAGTTTTTCATGAACTCTGTCTCAGATGGAGGCCGGATCTCCGCTGCCGTCTCCAAACGACCTCAAAGGAAAAATCCTGATCAAGAACAGAAGATTAAAACCTGAAGTTGAAAAAAGTAGTGAAATCCCTACCACAGTCATTTCTATAGGATGCAAATAAAATTAATACTTAATTAATCATGTTCTGGTCTGGTATGTGTGATATTCTAGTCACACGTGCCATTTATAAATAAAGTAACTATGGTATTTTGGAAGTAAATATTTGTGTTTGTGAAGAAGTTTCATTGTTAGTATGTCAAGAAACGTAATTCCCAAGGTCAAAACTCCTAGAAAGTGATGTATATTAATGCACATTTATCAAACAGAACAGCTGGAGCACTTCAGGAAGCACATGGAGGCCGGAGAGCCGAGCATCTCCACAAACATGTCTGAAGATGAGAATGAGGAGGAGACGTCCACCGGTGAGCAAGAGTCGTTAAAATGCAAAGCACATGTGTTAATTATTTGCTTGGTTGCAATACATTTTTGCACTGTGTTTAAAACTTGAGCTCTGATCTGTTTCCTTGCATACTAAGAACAAAAGATGGCTTTATCTAACACGTCTTACTTTGCATTCAGGCTATTCATTTTTCAATTAATGCATTCCCATAGTTTTTTTTTTTTTTTACATATTATGCTTTATGCATGAAACTATTAAAATGCTTCCAGCACCATATTCTATACATTTGTAAATTGACATATTCCAGTCTCTCATAAACGTGTTGTTTTCATTAACTTGAAACTATGTAAAAAAAAAAAAAAAAAAAAAAACAACAACAAAAAAAATCTGTTAATTGAAATAAAACAAATGACATGAAAAACTCAAACTCAAAAACATGTACACTTAAATACTTTCATGAAAATTTTTTAATGAAATAAAATTGCTGTAACCTAAATTGAAATAAAGCAAAAAAAATAAATAAATAAATAAATAAATAAACATTTTTAGGATCACAAGATTAATAAAAACTATAATATATAATTAATAACTAATAAAAACTAATTAAATAAAATATAATATAGTAATATAGTAAAAAAAATGTTTTTATGTGCTTTTGCCATTATACATTATATATGTATATATAATGGCAAAAGCACATAAAAACTAACTAACTAAATAAATAAATAAAATTTAAATAACAAAAAATATATATATATATATTATAACTGCAATAAATATTCAAAAACACAGCGAACAAAATTACTAAAATTAAAAATTCTAACTTAATTCTACTAAAATAATTAATTATAGCAATTAATATTGTAGTAGTATTTATAATATAATAATAACAGTCTCAGATCAGTTGAACAGGATCATTTTGTTGCTGATTGGCTAACATTTGCATTGGTTTATAATCATATATTCTCTCGTGTATTGTTTCTACGCTACATACTAAAGTATTGCATTGGTATCACATTGAGTCTTTTTCTCCAGTAATGAACTGTATGTTTTAATCTGTAGCAGAGCTGCTGAACGAAGCTCATCCCGAGCGGATTCACGGATGTCTGATCACTGAGGAAGAGAGTCGTGAGGAAGAGGCGCTCCGACCCAGAAAGGTCCTTACATCATCACCATTTACACAACTTCACACATCTGCTGTTTGTTTCTGTTCCATGCAGAGATGGTTTGTATTAAAATGCAAGCACATACTGCACGCTGTAGTTTATAGTGAAGCATTTATGGTGCTTTTATCAGTGGTATTTATCATTTATATTCTATTATAGTTTTTTAATTACTTGCTTTTATCTGTGTTCTATTATAGTTTTAAATTTAAATTAATTTTCATACATATTTTCCCTTTTTATTTTTACATTTTTTCGGTAAGTTTGTTCTTGTGTTTTTGTCTTTTGTTTAGTATAACCTTTTTATAAAACCTTTATTAATATTTATTTTGAATTTAATAATTTTTAGTCACTAAGACACTTAATAGTGACATAAAAACACAATAAAAGTATCTTAAAAGTGGCTTCCAACTGCATGGATTTCATTTTATGCTGCTGATTTATCTATGTTAATATCACTCATAAACCATTATAGTTTTAATTAATATTTTTGATTTTATTTGTATTATTATTTTTACATACAGGTAAACTCCCTTTTTTAAATAAATAATTATATATATATATATATATATATATATATATATATATATATATATATATATATATATATATATATATATATATATATATATATATATATATATATATATATTATTATTATTATTATTATTATTATATTTTTATTTTTTTTTTTTTTTTTTTAAATACACACTTTTTATTAATAATTAGAGTTTTTATTGCAATTTTGAATATTCTTTCTTATTTTTACATTTTTACATTAAAGAGTTAGTCATTTTCTTGCATTTCAGTAATTTTTATTAGTTTCTTATGTTTATATAGTTTTAAGAACTTTTATTTCTGTTTGATTAATTTTTTTTTAAAATATAAATATTTAAATAATTGAAATATATATTAAAAATACATGTAAATGAAAATACATTTTTTTTATATTTTTATATATTTTTTATATTTAATTTTATTTTTAAGTTACACAAATATCTGCATAGTTTTAGTAAAAAACAATAATAATAATTGTTTTTCACAGGAGAAATTAAGTTGGGTGCGTGATCTGATGCTTTTATCTTTTAAAATAATAATTTCAGTATTTTATATGCTTAAATTAAATTATTAAAGCTTGCCCCGGTTTACTTTATTAAAGTAACTTCTGACAGTTTTTTTTCTTCTTCAAAGATGAAGACAATCATGAGTTGATGTTATTTGGTGCGGAGTGTCATGACTTCACTCGAAGCCTTTTATCATGTTAATGTTCTGAAGAAGCTTTTATATTTCTGCCAGACTTCCTCATTACTGTCTCTTTCCTTCTGATGAGGGGGATCTCGCAGACAAACTCGAACTGTGTTGAGATCTGGAGCTTGTTAGCTAAACTAAGAGTGAGAACTGCTCGGACAAACACTGCACATTTCCTAATATCTGCATGATTGTCCTGGTTTCTCAGGCTGGTGAGACGAATGTGGCTGACGAACAAGCGCTGATTCAGTCGTACACGTATGTGGCGGCCACCACTAACATCCATCCGTATCTGTCCAACATCGTCAACTACGCCCAGGCCGTCAAGTTCAGCGGCTTTGATGAAGCTGAAGGCAAGCCGTTCATTTTGCACTAGAAAGACAATATTTTAGATCTATAACATGCTCGTGCAAACCTATGTGAACACCAGGATTATTGTTAGCATTATTTATGTAGCATTATAGATTTTCACTTATGAATAGTTTGATATTATGAATAGTTTGAATATATATATATATATATATATATATATATATATATATATATATATATATATATATATATATATATATATATATATATGAATTTTTATTTATTTATTTTAGTTTTAATAATTTTGTCTTTTTGTCTAAATAGAATGTCTTTTTTTTAAATAGAACTATTTTCGTTTTATTTTGAGTAAAAAAAAAAAATCAATTTTGTTATGAGCTTTTGTCAATCATTTTAATCATTAATTTTTTTTGTCATTTTGTTATATGCTGCTGTCCTTTTATTAGTTTTAGTTTAATTGCTATATTTAGTTTTAATTTTAGTATTTTTATGGATTTTATTGTTGTATTATATTATTGTCTTTTTTATATTACTAGTTCCTGTTTTGTTTTAATTTTATTTTATTTTTTTATTTTGTTTTTTGTTTATTCATTTTGTTTTATGCTTTTGCCATGTCATTAGTTTAAAACTCTAATTATTAATAAAAAATGAGTGTATGTAAAACAAAACAAAAAATACATACATACATATACATATATATACATTTGTGTAGGTTCAATTCAAAAGTGTTGTTAATTTTTGTAATTTTTATTATATTTTTTACATTTCATTTTTATTTTTTTATTATATGTAATTTTGTCTTTTTTAATAGTACTATTTTATATTTTCATTTTAATTTTTGTAAAAAGCAAAATTATATTATGTGCTTTTGTCTTTTGTTTATTTTATATATATATATATATATATATTAGGGGTGTAACGGTTCACAAAATTCACGGTTCGGTTCGATACGATACACTGATGTCACGGTTCGGTTCGGTTCGGTTCGATACGTTTTAGATACAGCAAAATGTAAAAACATCTCAACTTTTCAGAATGCTGCAAGCGCACCGCGGGTCATGTGACAAGAACCAACCAATCAGCTTCATCCTTTCCCGTAACAAGGTTGAGAGCTCAGCCAAGATGAAGGATCAGCTGATCATAGTTGTATATGGATTGCAATTTTGAAATAAATTTAGTAGCAGAGCTACTGCAAGCGATTTTTAGAGCTGCAAATCCATTTATCCTTCGCTGAAATTTCCGCGTCTCATGGAGAGAGCACGTCATTGTTGCTTAGCAAAGACAGACGCCTCATGAGCGCTTCTGCCCAAGCGCTTTGGAAAGGAGGAGAAAGACGCGCTTAGCGTTTTCCACGCGTTTTTAGGAGCGATATGTGAACGGCCCCTAAGGCGCTCGCTCACTCAGCACGCGCTGAAGGCTCGTTGCAAAATGTCTAATGCATTTAACAGACCAGAAATATAAGATCCTAAAATAACCAACAGGTCTGGTGTTTGGGTTGGATTCCCTGTAAGCTATAGTGTCTAAATGCTGCAGGGATAGTTTGCTGCGTGCATGTTTCTCCTTTTTTTCGTCTTTTCCCAGATAGTACTGACGCATATATCCCAGATATTCCCGCTGGTTTTTTTTTTTTTTTTTTTTTTGTATTCCCGCTGGTGTACCCTGTCATGTTGCAGATGCGACATACCGTTGTTTTTTTATCCACCACTCTCTTGCCATCACCATTATAGCTTAAAGGGAATCCAAAGTGCACCCAAACACCAGACCTGTTGGTTATTGGAGGATCTTCTCATTTCTAGTCTGTTAAACGCATTGGCTATTTTGCAACGAGCCTTCAGCGTGTACTGAGTGAGCGAGCGCCTGCTGAGTAGCCTAACATAAACATATAAGATGGTGTTTTTTTCTTCTTCGGGAGTGTCAGGGGCGTTGCCTGTTACGTTGTTTGGGTTATTGGGCTACCTTGTTGAACGCATATCATTATATTTCTTTCTCTCTCTTTTTTTTTTTTTTTCAAATATAATTAAATACTCCAACGAACCGTTCGGTATACATAATGCGTACCGCGTACCGAACCGAAAGCGTCGTACCGAACGGTTCAATACGAATACGCGTATCGTTACACCCCTAATATATATATATATATATATATATATATATATATATATATATATATATATATATATATATATATATATATATATATATAATTTTTATAGATATTTAAAAAATCACTTTATTTTAAGGTATTGCATTAGTTTCATATTCAAGTGTTTTTTTTTTTTGTCCCTTTTTTTAAGTATTAATCTTTTCATGTCCTCATCTTGTCTGTTTGTCCACAGAAGAAAATATCCACCACCACATGTCTTCCTTCAACGAGTCTGTCGGTTTGGGATATTTAAGGACAAACGCCATCGAGTTCGTGAAGTATCCTTTGTTTTGCCTGTTGACTCGTGTCTCATACACGTTCTGCCCCTTGAAAGCTCAATGCTGAATTAATGGTTCTCATTTAAACGTGCTCAAAGTATTTATCTTGTGTATTTATCCAGTGGTCCTCGACTAAAAACATGCAAAAAAACATGCAACGTCTTGCAAAAGAGTTTGGTAACTATTGTGGAAATGCCTGCCTGGCACTTATTAATAATTTATTCTACACTAAAAGTGTCCCATATAACAGCGATAATGTATTTAGCTGATCTTGTGAGCGGTTATGCTACGTAGCATAAAACAGTTGCTCATCTGAGTATCCCGTGCATGGTCATTTAAAACACATTTCTGTCAATGTAAAGCCATTTAAATGGGTGCACCTTGAGTTATTTTGCTGTTAAAGCTGTAGTTTGCGTCTGTGTTCCCAGGGGGCGTGTGTGTGCAGCAAATAAGACAGATAGTTGGCTACGGTTTGCAGTATTTTTTTGCAAGTACAGTTTAATGCCTTCTATTCACTGTTATATGTACAATTTATGAATGAACTCTAGAAGTAATATCAATATATCAAGTCAAGTCAAATATTTAATTAGTGAATTTTTACATTAACGTTATTGGGTAGTTTTTTTATTATTTATTGGAAAATTAAATATAATCTTTGGAGTAAAATACATATTAAAAAATGCATGACAAAGCATTATTTTTTATTATTTTATTTTTTATTTCTGAACTTATTTAGAATTTTCACAATTATTTTTTAGTAGTGAATAATATAAAAATATATTCATAAATGTACTTATTTTATTTCATTCAATTTTAATATTTTATTTATTTGCAAATTTAATATCAGACATTTAATACTGAAACCTAATGTTTTATTTTTTATTTGTGAATTATTTTTTTATATTAAACTATATTAACATGTTTATTATTTATTTCTT
>NC_068412.1:27629204-27634204 GCF_023724105.1 Carassius gibelio
TTATATTCTTAGTACTGTAATGCAGTCATATTTTAATACTTTTTATTATAAACTAAAGCGAACATTTAGGTCAGTACAAATAAAGAAAACATACCATGATGTAATAAATTGCATTGACATTTATTTATTTATTTATTAATATTTGCATTTATGTATAAAAATTTTGTATATTGTGATAATGAAAAAAAAAAACATTACACAAATCAATAAATAGACACTGCAATTTAAAAGTTTGGAATTAGTACAACATTTTATGTTTTTAGCCTGCCTGTAATTATTTGATCAAAAATATGGTAAAAACTGTAATATTGTGAAATATTATTGTCGTTTAATAAAATAATTGTGTTTCCACAGTAATGGAAATTGATTGCTCAGCTGTGTCTTTAAGTAAAAAGGACTAAAATAGTAATTTACGTCTTGATTTTGTGGTAAAGTCTGTTCCTCAGTCGATCTGATTCACCTGTTGCTCAAATATTGAGCAGAAATAATCATAAATGTATTACTTTTATTTTATTACAGCAAATTAAACTAAAATGTAAAAATCATTTAAATTAATTTATTAAATTTTGTTGAAAAAGCATGGTAATATAGTAGATTTATTGATTTATTTACTTTTGAGTTTATTTTTAGTTCATTTTATTTGAAATGTTTTGTTTTGTGAATTGATTTTGTTTCTTTTATAGCATTTTTAATAATTGTATTTATTATTAAATTAAATGTAATTTAAATTAAAAATGTCAATTTACTATAAATTAATTTAAAAGCATGCAGTATAATAATTTCAGAATTTATTTATTTATTTTTTATAAGTGGATTTATTTTATTTTAAGTTTATTTGATTGAGTTTGTTTCATTTTTATTTATTAGATTTATTTTATTATTTTTTAGTAATTTATTTATTAGCAAATACAATTTCAGACATTTAATACTGAACCCTAACTATCAAATATACAAAGTGTCTTCATACTATAGTTAGTCCTGTGTATTTAGTCTGTTCTAAGTCTGTTGTTTTCTGTAGATTTGGCGATGCAGCTCAATCAAGGGAAGTTTGAATATAACGGCTCATGCGGGTAAGTTTAAATCATCTAATTATGCTATAAATCTACTAACTAACTTAGAGTTTTGCCTGAAAATGATGCTTTTTGCTTGCTGTTAATCGTGCTTGAAGTATTACATTTTCTGTGCTGGGAAAAAAAAAAGTTTTGGGGAATTTCTAATCTTTTACATCAAATTAAAAATTGAGAACGTTAGACAAGCTGGATGAGGAGCTGATAGGGTTTCTGACAGCTATTGCAATAATGAACCATCATCGGCTCAGAAACAAACCAAATACTCTTCACACAACGATCGCTTGACAATGCATCATGAGTTTCACTTACAGACAAAACAGTGCTCCTTAAAGAGTTTCCTTCATCAGAACACACTCACAGAACTTCAGCACTTCCGGAAAACTTCTCTTCAAAACTACTTCTTCACTAGAACTAAACTGCAAAAACAACATAACATCAACATCTGACTCACCGTCCATGTTTAACCTGCAGAAAAACATGCTGCTCATTTAATATGCAAAGTATATTTGCTTGGAAATCTAAAAAAAAAAAAAAAAAAAAAAAAAAAAAAAAAACGGTCAAACAGAAAGTTATTTTTTATTTTTTATATTAATATAATTTTTTATTATTATTAAATTAGGTTAAAATAAATTATGTATGTAAATATATTAGTTTTTAAAAACATAAGTATTTGAAATAAAAATACATTCAAATAGGAGTAAATAAATACATCTGTTTAAAATAAATACAATAGTATAAATTAACTCCAAATTAAATTAATTTATCATATACTGGAGAGACAAAAAATATTTGTAAAATATTAATAATAATAATAATAATTAATTAAATTAGATTAAAATAAATGATGTATGCAAATGCATAGTTTTAAATAAATATGTATATGTAAATATAAATAAAAAATAAATACATTCAAATAGGAGCATATAATTACATGTGTAAAATAAATACAATAGTTTAAAATAACTGCAAATTAAATTAATTTTTCACATACAATTAACCATTTTAATAAAAATACATTAAATTTTTATTTATTTTTTAAGAAATAGAGTAAAATTAATGTAATGTAATATTTAATGTAGATTATTGATTCTACTGATGCTGCTGTTTTTTTTTAATTTGATTTATTTTTTGCTGTTTTGAACTGGTTTCTTCTTTAAAGCGGAGGCAGCAGTTGTCAGTGTTAATTTGCTCTCATCGAGTGCTGATGTGTGGTCCACGCTGTGAGACACTGTGAAAACTCCAAACATATTAATCAACACATTAATCACGCCAAAGCGGCGCTATATCCATTAGCATTGCGTTTAGCGGTGTGAACTGAATATGGGACAGGAGAGACTTCATTAAATGGATCATTGCTTTAAGGTGAGTGTTGATAACAGCTCTGGACTCTCACAGGTTTCTGCTGAAGCCTGATTTCATGCGGCGTCCCGATCGCATGTTCGACCCGTTCTCAGAGACGCCGGTGGACGGAGTGATCGCAGCCACCTGCAGCGTCCAGGTGTGTGTTCACTTTCACAGTCCCAGCAGCCGTGGACAATAGAAAAATACTGCCTTACAGGCTCACAAAAGCACAGTTTTTTATTTTAATTGTCAAAAATGTAATGATTCATTAGTGAATCTGTCTGCATGTTTAATTTTTTTGTTTATTTATTTATTTATATTTATTTGAATGCATTTCTTTATGTCTTTCTCTTTAAATAATTTATTTGTATTGTCTTAAAAATAATTTTTAAATGTACTTATTTAAATCTATTTAAATGTACTTAAAAATATTTATTAATTGTCAAAAATTAAATGATTCATTAGTGAATCTGTCTGTATGTTTGTTTGTTTGTTTATTTATATTTATTTGAATGCATTTCTGTATGTCTTTCTCTTTAAATAATCTATTTGTATTATGTCTTAAAAATAATTTTTAAATGTACTTATTTAAATCTATTTAAATATACTTCAAATATTTATTAAATTCTATTCATACAAATCTATTTAAATTATTCTTATATCTTTATATCCGTTTATGTAAAACATTATTTTTATTTATTTATTAGAATATATATTTATTTAATATATTCATGCAAACTAGTTACAATTATTATTATTATTTTTAAATATATTTAAATGTATTTCTTAATGTGATAGATGGTTGGACAGATAGATAGAAAGAAATAGATAGATTTAAAAAATTATATAAATGTATTTGTATATATTTAACATTTATATCTAAATTATATATATTTTTTCTATTTAAGATTATTATTTTAATCTTTTATATCTGCTTCTGTGAATATATTTGAATGCATTTAAAATGACTTGTTTGCATGTGTTTATTTGAATCTACATTATATACATGTGTTAATTTAAATGATTAGTTTCAATGTATTTATTGATTGATTTTTGAATCAGACAACTATCCAATAGTCAGAAACAATTGTGGAAAATTACATTAATTGGTTAAAATGTGTTTGGTATCTTTCTTTAAACTACTGTAAGTGAAAAAGACCAATTTCTGACTTAATGAGTTAAACTTTATAACATGTTACCTGAATAACAACACATCTGCTTTAATGCCAGACATTTAAACGAGTCTCTGAGAGGTTTGTCAGCACTATAAGACAATAAAGCATGTTCATATAAAATGTGTCTGTTTTAGGAGATGCTCTGAAAGTGTTTGTGTCTCAGGTGATCTCAGGCCAGTTTCTGTCGGATAAGAAGATCGGCACGTACGTGGAGGTGGACATGTACGGCCTGCCCACGGACACCATCCGGAAAGAGTTTCGCACGAGGATGGTGATGAACAATGGCCTGAATCCCGTCTACAGCGGAGAAGCGTTCGTCTTCAGGAAGGTGATGTCTTTGTCTCGACTCGGTCACGTTCTGCATGTTCTCTTTCCTAAATGTAGCTCAGAATAACAGTGACATAATGACTTCACATCATTATCTAGAAAGTAAAAGACATGCAATTGTATAGTGCACTTTAATTATATCTGCATGAGCTAAATGGAGTAGTTACTATAGAGATCTGCTTTATGAAAGCTGCTGAGCGTCTAATTATCCTTACAATAAAACCTCACTGGTTTTGCACTGAAGTACAGTAGAGTACAGTACAAGTCTGAGCATCTTGGAGAGACTCAAACCATCTTAAAAATGACATTTTCAGCTATAGGAGAATGTCTTGCATGAAATAAAAATAGTCATAAAATAGTTTTGTGTGAGAAACAGATTGTGTATAGTTTGTTTTATGTTTTTGCTTGTTCTTTTCTTGTATCATATACATAAAAATATCATATTTTAAAAATCTGAATCCAAATGCATTTTTAAAATCTGAACATTACTAATATTTCATGTTTTTTTAGAGTCTCTTTTGTGTTCCATGCAAATAAAAGAATAATAAATCAATATAGAAATAATTATACAATAATGAATAAAGCAAACGTAAATGCAAAAAAAAAAAAAAAAAAAAAATGCACACAGAAATGTTTAGATGCAAGTTAGGAAAATAAAAATATCAAAAATAAATTGTTTTATTTTTTTGTTTGTTTATTAAATCAAGAATGTGGCTGATGTTTAAATGAATGAATAAACAAGTTAATAAATAGATGAAAATGTCTGATTCTTGAAGCCGATTCTTGTTTCTGAATCAGACGATTGATTAATTTATTTACATTTGTATTAACATATCTTCTAATTAATTGTGGGTTTATAATAAATAAAGCAAACCTAAATTGAAAAATAAAATGCACACAAATGTTAAGGTACATGCTTTTAAAAATGTCATATTTATGCATAAAACTATAAAACAATAATGCTGTTATTATTATTATTTATAATACATTTCATATACAAATTTGTGTTATTTCTTAATCTAAACTTTCAGTTAATGTTATAGAAATGAATCAACAAGTAAGTCTAAGAATATATATATATATATAT